>NW_006912175.1:0-71543 GCF_000523435.1 Bipolaris zeicola 26-R-13
GAGTGTAGGAAGTATTGTGTATTGTGATGTGTATCATGATAGGAGCAAGTTTAAATACAGCATTATTAGTTAGTGAATAACCACGTGACTATATATGGTACTTCTGGGTTTACAGTACTAATCGTCTATACCACAGAGGCTATAATACACAAGCATAACTCACCATTGCGAAAAGCCTGGTTGCGAGAGCTCAGTAGACCTCATACCTCAAATTCACGCCTTATTTCATACTTTCCTAGTCTATCTTTGCGTTCGTCACCTCTCAGCTCCGTTGCGGTGATTGGGTGCGCCAAGAAAGCTGCCATTTTCTCGCCCCCACCCAAGCTCCTGTTTAAATTTAGCCTGTTCCTCAGTTCTAGGTGATCAACAACCCAGTCTCCGTTTTGGGACATGAAGGCAATGAGGCTAACCATCGAACATCGAAAAGGGTAATGAGGGATGATAACCCCCACATCTACGGTGACACGTTTTACAGGCGTATCAAGGCCCTTTGGGAAGGAGGAAGACTGAATGCTTGCCTTAGAAGAAGCGACTGGACACAGAAGGGTACATTAGGCTTGTGAAAACTATTCGACGTATTTTGCGGCGGTGTCAAAGTTGTCCACAGCTCCTCCATCTTGCGTCGGTTTAGTCAGATTTAGACGGAAGGCTGTGTAATCAACGACATCACGACTTGAACAGTCTTGAAAAATCAAGAGGTCGACGGAAATGATCGAAATACTTGTATCGGAGGCAATCGCTGCATTGACGGTGCTTTATACTCTGTATCGATACCTTTTACCGAAGCCCATTACAGGAATCCCCTACAACAAAGAAGCCACACGGTCCCTATTGGGCGACGTTTCCACCATCCAGAAAGATTCACCTGGAAATATCTTCGGCTGGATCATCAATCAGTCTCGTCGTCATGGGCTGATCTTCCAACTCTGGCTAGGCCCAAGCCAGAAGCCAACCGTCATTATCACAGATTTTCGTGAAGCACAAGGTATCCTCATGCGCCGGAAATAATTTGAACGCGCTTCGATACCTCGGAACGCTTTAGGCGGCGAGGCGCGATCCTTTCATATTACGATGCCGACAGGCCCACAATGGAAGGCCCGGCGTCGTTTACTCCAGGATCTGATAGCACTCAAATTCCTCAACAACGTCGCAGCCCCAAATATTTATAGAAGCGCAACCCTGCTACTCGATCTCTGGAAGAAGAAAGCAGAGCTTGCCGACGGAAAGCCTTTTTTAGTAGAGCACGACCTCTTCTTCGCCGCCCTCGATGCAGTACTGGATTTCGGATTTGGCAATGCGACAAAATAAGGGCTCTCATCCCCCAGATTGATGAGATCAAATCTCTAGCCAATTCCGACTCTCGAGTTTTGCAGCTGCGACAAGCCGCAACGGATGGTAAAGCTGTCGACTTTCCTATTGCCGCCGTCCACCCTGCCCTGGAGGCTATGTTGCATACTATAGATAGTGTGGAGGTGGTGATTGCAACTGGGTTCCCGAAGCTTGCATGGTTTATCATTGGACTCCTTCCACATATCAGCCGTAGACGGGCAGTACGAGACGAGTTGGTTGTAAACCAGGTTTTCCACGCAATGGATCGATTCAACACCCTTGGCAAGCAACACGACGAAGATACGCATGTCAAATCAGCAGTAGATTTCATGGTTTCAAGGCAAGTTGGCCTTGCACAGAAAGACAGCAGTCTTGCTTCAAATTGGCTAGAGGCTATGAGAGATGAGGTGGAGTGCTCTTTAAATCAAGGTCTCCGACTACTAATCTGCTAACCTTTGCACTCAGATCATCGGATTTATTGTCGCTGGTCATGACACAACGAGCACGACGATGTGCTGGAATCTCAAGTTCATATCAGACAACCTAGATGTCCGAGAAAAACTTCTCAAAAGCCTTCGCATTGCCCATACAGCTGCTGTCACCGAGCATCGCCTCCCCACTCGCAGCGAGATATGTAACACAAGCATCCCCTATCTGGACGCTGTTATCGAGGAGTCGCTGCGTCTCAGCCACCCCGGAATCTTTCAGGATCGGGAAAGCACAGAGGATACTCTTATCCTAGGCTACTATATTCCGAAAGGTACTCATATCATGATGACAAACAAAGGTCCTAGCTTCACGGAGCCAGCACTAGATATTGAAGGTATCCGCAGCCCGACATGTCAAGCGGCAGCCCAAGAACATGGATTCCGAGCCTGGGATGGGGAGAGAATGGACAAGTACAATCCTGAGCGTTGGCTTGTGCTAGATGATAATGGCAGAATGAAGTTTAATTCGACAGCAGGACCAGCTCTCCCATTTGGTCTCGGCCTTCGAGGATGTTTTGGAAGAAAGCTGGCGTATCTGGAGCTCAAAATGTTGACCACTGTTTTGGTTTGAACTTTTGAGCTTCAAAAGTCATCGGAGGCTTTGTCAAGCTACGAGAGCTTAGAAAGTCTTACGCGCAAATCTTCACAGTGTTATGCACGTGTAAAAGTCCGTTCATGAGCATAGTTCGCAGCTCAATGCGGAATTCAAACGCAGATCAATAAGTGGTTTTCCTTCAAGACAAACTTCAATTCTGAACTAGCCCGGTGAAAGGGATTGCGCATGTCCTTGAAATGTGTATTGGCGCTCTTTCACGATCACTTCTTCTTATTGAATCAGACATACCATGTTGTTGGCCGTAAAATCTTGTATTCATCTCTATGCATCCTACTTTGCTATCATGTTTCCCTGCTCCATCTGTTATACGGTACCACTTTATTCTTATACTAGTTTTCTATATCCTTTCCTGATGGATATAAAAGTACAATAGTAAGTAGCAAAGCTCGTCTCTACAATTTGGTACTATTAGAGGCATTCCGTGAGTAGGTAGATTGGAAAATCAACACCGAGTTAATGCCGATGCATCAGCGATGATTACGTACTACGTAACTAGTGCAGAGTTATCTGATGAAATTTATCTTTCCCCGCCATAGATCCGAGACTGCACCACTACGGCTTACTGTCCTGCAACGCGTTCTTTCTCGCGCATTCCTGCCTAGCTAAACTCTGATTTCGCTCTGATGAATGTAACGTATGCTTTCTATTCGGGACATGACTGTCCTTTGTCTTGCGAAACGACGATCAACTACGTGACCTTTAACGATAGCAACCCTCTACTGCCTTGGAAAGTCGACGCGTGTCGCAGCGACTTGCGCATTACGTCTCTGTATCTATGCTTCGATGAATTCTGCCAACGAGATGGCGCAATCGCGAGTTGGATAGAGACTCAAAGTCTCTGGTGCTCCCAAAATGCAAACGTCACATTGCCTTCCCTGCAACACGCTTTGGATCAATGGTCATCAGAGGCGAAGAACAAGGTGGAAAGATTATCTGCCACCGACGCCCTCAAGTTCCCATCGCTAAACCACCTGGTGATACCTGAACATGACCTCTTTAAGCGAGCATATACCACTGTGGTACTGTATCCATCCGCCAGAGCGAAGAGGGCCGTGTAATGCTGATGCGTTTGTAACATAGGAAACTGCTAACTGGGAGTACAAGATACATCTTGTATACGGGTAAATTATCCAGCTTACATCCCACGTACGGTCGCTGACACGAGTCTCCAGGTGGTACATGTACTACTTTTGGATCATAGTAGTCCTTATTGGCGTCGCAAATCATCTCTTATCGTTTGTCTACAAGCGCCGACGTACGGAAACGCCATACTCGAGGCTTCCCGCTCTCCAAGAGAACTCTACTCGAAACCTGCGCACTGTTTCTGCTTTTATTGTATCCTGGTTGCGGCGCAATCTCACCATACCAGCTGCATTTGGCAACCGCTGCGCGCGGCCCTATGGCTGGTGCACCATACCTCCTCGAATCCAATCGCTTACCATTTTTCTGTTTGTTGTATTCAATATAGCAGTTTGCAGCTGCTCTTATCGACTTACTGAAGGGAATCTCTACTGGCCAGAGAAGTCTGCACAGCTACTCCGTTTCGTGTCGGATCGAACTGGCATCATATCTCTTGCCAATTTCCCTTTGGTTTGGCTATTTGGGATGCGCAATGACTTCCTCATTTGGATAACTGGGTGGGGATTTGGAACTTACAATGTGTTCCATAGATGGGTCGCAAGAGTCGCAACTATACAGGCCGTATTGCACAGTGTAGGGTACACGGTGATGATCCTGGCGAGTGGAGGTTGGCCGAGCTTCTCGCAGTACTGGAAAGAACACTACTTTTGGAATGGCGAAATCGCAACCATTGCAATGTGTACCCTCCTCGTTCTTTCGGTATATGCCATTCGCCGCCGACACTACGATTTCTTCCTGGTCACGCACATTGCGCTTTCTGTCGCAGTATTGTGGACCATGTATTACCACGTCGAGCTATTCACTGCCGGAGAGTGGAACATATTTATATGGCCTTGCGCTGCACTTTGGATCCTCGACCGCGCTTTGCGTCTTACCCGGATCTTCGCGTTCAACCGTAGACCGCTTAGTACCAACGCCAAAGCGACTTATGATGTAAACAGCAATCTCGTACGTCTAGATGTGGACGGCAGCAAGAGTTTATTAGCTCCTCGATCAGGATCCTACTATTATATCCATGTTCTTGATGACCTACGATATGCCCATCAGAGTCATCCATTCACACTGGCTTTCGTTTCACCTGACGCAACATCGTCAGCGATTACACCTCTAGCGCCCCTATCGCCTAGCCCTGATAACACGGAAGATCTACTAGGTTCCTCAACTGAGTCGGATACACTCTTGTCAAACAAGGCGCCAAAAGCTTTGTCTAATCTGGTGTTCCTGATCCGGCCTTACAACGGGCTCACTTCTCGATTGAGATCAAGTTGCCTGTTGCATCCAAGAAAGACCCGGGTTCTTGTCGATGGGCCGTACGGTCAAGTTGTCCCTCTGCATACCTTTGCGAATGTATTGTTCATAGTCGGGGGTACAGGGGTGGCGATACCGCTATCACATCTTAGTGGACTTGTCACCGGTTCATCACAGGTCCTGCACATAAAGATAGTATGGGCAGTTCGTGAACGCGCGTTTCTCACCACACTACTCCGTGATTTTCATGGCGTATTGGGTAACGAGAAGGTTGATATGGAGGTACATATCACGAGGGATGTTGACCATGACGATGAAGTCCTTGACAAAGACCTCAAGAACGTCAGGATCGCAACCCAAAGACCCAACGTGTATCAGGTTGTGAAGGAAGCAGCAGAGAATGCACGTCGGGGATCACTAGCGGTTGTTTGTTGTGGACCAGCACTTATGGCTGATCAAGCAAGGAGGGCTAGTGTACATATGTTAGGCATGGGCCATAGGGGCATAGAGTACTTTGAAGAAAACTTCAAATGGTAGAAAATCCCGTGTCTAAACGGCGGCATACTCTTTGGACAAGACCTCGTGTTAAGCTTCGTTCTCTTTCAGGGAAACATACCACTGCGCTAATTGCTTGATGCTCTCGTTTAATCCCCTGATGCTGTCGCCTTGAAGGAGTAACTTTTCAGTCAGCCTCGAATCGGCGCGAAACGGCATGTTGACGGGTACTTTGTCTCGCCCAACCTTGAACAACCCTGATTTTACCTGGCTTGGGAAGTCTTCCTCAACCATATCTACAGCTGTATTCCAGATCTGCTCGCCATCCAAACCCTCTTGCACTGTCCCGGCAGCAACAAACCACTTGGGAAGATGTTTGCTTTCCACCTTGACTTCATCCAAAGCCTCGATGTGTACCTTTGCACAGTCTTGCACGTGCACGAATCCAAACGCATATCGCGGAGCCACGCTGTCAAAAAGAAGAGCTTTACTTTGCCGATCAAGGTGAGCATAAGCTTCAACAGGGGTGCGACAGAACTCGGAAGGGCCAATGACCGTCCCTGGAATCACTTGAGCAATGGAGAAGGGAAGCTTTCCACTGGCCTGGAGATCCGCAAGGAATGCCATGCATTGAGCTTTTCCAGCGCAGTATGCGTGGTGGGGTGATTCCAGCGGCGGTCTGTACTTGACCGAAGTCGGTGACACCTGTACATGCTCTGAACTGCTCAGTGAGAGAATGATTGGTGAAGACAGGCACAGGGAGGGATTTACCATCCATTGTATGATGCATACGTGTGCCCAGCGTGTCCCCATCAGCTGCATCAACCAAACCTGCACCGGCTTGAGTGAAGACGATTCTTCTCACTGTAATAGATTTTTGTGCGGCCTTGATCAAGCCCTTGGTTGAGTTGATGAAGGGGCTGTAAATGTCCGTGTCGGGATGCAGATGCGGCAGCGGCCATACACCAGCTACATGCACAACGTAATTCGCACCAGCGACGGCTTCGTCATATGCGCCATCGACTGCATTGTCTAGAACAATGCAGAATTCAAGAAGGCTGAGGTAAGGTTGAACAGAAGGCCCAGATTTGATAGTTTCAATGGCTGATGAACGGCGTACAACGCAACGCACGCGATAGCCTGTTTGAAGGGCATATACGACGCAAGCGTAGCCTATAGTTCCATTCGCGCCTGTTATCTGCAAACCACGTCAGCTATGCAAAGTTCATAGAGCGTATCGAAGAGAGCGATATACGGTAACAAGGCCACGGTCGCCATCCAACATGTTGATGCCTTGAATTTGCTGCCTTTGGTTGGCGCAACTGCAAAAATGATTGGCTCCGTAATGTAATGAATGCTTTTCCTGGTGAAATTGATTTTGAAGCAGTACTGACTCTTTTCTTGGTATGTAGAATAATCTATGGGGCTACAGTGTCTAAATCTTCTTGCCGTTAGAGAATAATTTTTAGGCTAGTAGCGTCATATGTAGCACGTACATACATGTGGGGCTGATTACGAGCACATAGCACTACCGCGATGGATGATGTTAAGCCGAGGCCGTCGGCGATGCTAACCGGTGCTGGATAAATCGGCAACTTTGATCTCCCGATTGTGTTCCAATGGGGGTTATAGTGGGTTGGAAACTGGGTCTTTTTTTGGCGCTCCCCACGTTCTCGCCTAAACTGCCGACAGACAGTAGGGAAATGCTCTCGGAGTACCTTGTTGATTTCCAAGCGTATTAGATGCAAGATAATAGTACATAGCTGCACTTCAGAGTACTTTCTCGATTTTGGAGTTTCAAACGGCAAACTGGAGGCATGAGTTTCATATAGCTCTTCGAGTGCCGTAAGTATATAGTCACACACAGACGCGTGATGGAATATATTCCTTGGCGGTATATCTATACCGATACAGGACTATGTAGGAGTTATTCAATCTATTCTCATTCAATACATCAGCGCTAGTATCGATGCACACGGATGGAACACATTACCAAGATTCCCTTGGCGGATTAGACGCATTCAGCTGCTAACAACGCATGCCATGGCTCTGTGGCCGGCACCAGCTCGACTTTCGGGAACAAAGACTCTGGACTTGACAGGGATCGTACCGGAGTAGTATTATGCTACCGCATCGATATAGTAGTATTATTAGGTGCTATGCACCCGAAACAGTGGGTGAAGGGAGGCAGGATTATTTAGCGTCCCAGATGGCAACGGCAGCCCCACTGCACCGACGTCACTGTCACTTTCAGGAACGCGACTAGTCGAGAGAGCACGTGCACAAGAACAATGGCGACAACCACGGCGGCAATGCCAACCTTCTTACTCCTACTACTATTGTCTAGTTGGCTCTTCCATTGCCATCTCCAACCATGGGCATCGCCATTTCCGAACTGATCGTTCCCTTCACCGGCGCCCTGCAGGCCGCCCTCTCGGTCCTCCTAACCATTGCTCTGGGCGTCGTCGCAGCACAGTGCAATCTCATGTCACCGAGTGCAGCAAAGGAGGTTTCCAGGCTATGCGTGCGCATGTTTCTCCCTGCGCTGTTGATTTACAAGATTGGCGACAATATGCATCAAGATACGGGTTTGAGATACGTGCCAATCCTCAGTAAGTTCACCAATCTCGCGTCGCAGTTGAACGCGCACCACCACGCACCATGGCTCACCGCTGGTACACAGTCTGGTCCGTCTGCTATACACTTCTCTCCCTGCTCATCGGCCGCGTCCTCACCCGCTTCTTCAAATTGCCAGCTTGGGTAGCGCCAGCTATTGCATTCAACAACACGACGTCCCTCCCTCTACTTCTCATCCAGTCGCTCAAGCAAACACGGATTCTAGATACCATTCTCATTGCCGGCGAATCGGGGAGCCAGGCAATGGACCGAGCTGAGTCATATTTCTTGGTCAACGCCATGGTCAGCAATTCACTTACCTTTGCACTTGGTCCAAGACTGCTGAAACCTGGAGACGAAGATGGTGCAGAGAGTCAAGACGACAGTGTCCAAGACGAGCAGGCGAATGATTCCGACGAGAGCGATGCTGAAACTGCAGACATTGAGAGGGGCCCGCAAGGCATCGTCAATGAGGAGACTTCGCTGCTTCCTCGTCGCATCGTAAAACGAACAAACCAGATAGAAAAAAGCGGTTATCTCAAGACACGCAACTGGTACAGGAGCCTCCCCCCTTGGCTCCAAGAGACACTCGACATCACTTGGCAGTTTGCTAATGCCCCTTTGATTGGTGCCCTTGTAGGTGCCGTCATTGGTTTGACGCCCCCACTCCATCGTCTCTTCTTCAGTCCCAGCAACCAAGGCGGATATCTCAACGCCTGGCTCACAACCGCTATCAAGAATTTCGGCGAGCTTTTTGCTTCGTTGCAAATCATAGTCGTTGGTGTCAAACTCAGCAAGAGCATGTTGCGCATGAAAAACGGTCAAGATGGCGGCCAGGTAGATAAGGCGAGTCTAACGCTCGTACTTCTTGTGCGCTTCATCGTCTGGCCTTTGTAAGTCTTACATTGCCTCAATCTGTAAACCTCATTCACTGATAAATGTTAGCATGAGCATTCCTCTCATATGGGCACTTGCATCCAAAACCAGCTCATTGGACGCCGATCCTATGCTCTGGTTTTCCATGATGCTGATGCCCACAGGGCCACCAGCCATGATCCTGGTTGCCTTGTGTGATGTAACGGGTGCTGCCGAGTCCATGAAAATGACGGTTGCAAAATTCCTCACCGTAAGCAACATCGCCACCATCAACCCAAAGAGAAACCCCCATTTAACCAATCTCTAGATCAGCTATGCAGTTACGCCCATGATATGTTTCGCAGTTGTTGGCGCTTTAGAAGCTACCAAGGCCGCAATTAAGTCATAGCCACTTAAGAGGAAGGAATGATAGCTATATATTCAACTCTAAATTGAATCACGTTCCCCCGTAACACTGCTACTAGTCTACACAATATCATCCTCCTTTCTGAAGCCTATAAACCTTTTATTAATACTACGGTAAGATACTAATTCATCAATGGTTAGTGAGTCTACTCTCATTCTACTAGCCCATACTATCATGCCTAGACCAACTACCTACCAACGTGTATTGTATTTGCGGGACACATACCAGAAAATCAAAATCAAGACTTCAACGGCAGCAAAAAGAACGATGCAATTCTAGCCAAGCTGACAACCACGAAGCATCTCTTTCACTAATGCCTAGCCTGACCTAGTGTTACCGCTATCCTTGCTCTGATCCTGGTGGGTGGCTGTGGTTATGTGTATGTTGAGCTCTTTATTAAGTTTGGCCCTCCGTTCGCGCAGACTTTCTCCCACGTCCCGCATAGCTCTGTCGATGTTTGCGTCATACACAGTAAGCCGTAAGCAGAGTTGACTCAGATGATATGTGGTGTGCGTATCGTAGACGGAATTGACGGTCATATTGATTCCGGTAAGCTACTTCGGATAGTAGTGACGAGGTTTTAAATTTATCAACCACTTCCAGGCGAACGCACCCACAATCAGCCAACTAACGCTAGGAAAAACTCTTCCGCTTGCTAACATTGAATGTGCGAGGAATACTTTTGACTGTTTTGTAAAATTTGCGCTTTCTATGCACGTCTCTCAGGAGCGCTACCAAATACACGGCGCACAACCCTCAGATGAAAAAGCGTGTGTGCAGTAATTCATCCCGTTGTCGGTTCTTCTGCCAAGGCAATACAGTTGACATGGGCCCGAACATGCATTACAAAAATTGCCATTAAGTGGTTCGCAAAGCTCTAGAGTCTATATCAGTATCGATAATGTCGTCGCATGGAAAAACTCGGGTAAAGAACCAGACTCACGTCCATATACGGCGTCGTGGGCGGGAAGAGGGTTTGCAATAGTGCATACGGTCCACGAGACAGTAAGAGGGGCGATGGTAGATAGCAACTGCATTGTGCGTCTTGACAGCTATTATCTCCGCGTTGTGTGGCAGCAGGCAATATGAAGGGTAGATTGTAGCTTGTTGAGCTTGAAAGGGCGTGTAGACAGCCTTCTATGCAAGAGCAGATAAGCTTAGATAATGTAACTGTATTAACAAGAGCAATGAATTGGCTGTTAAGCTTAAACAGAGCTCCATCATAGCTTTTATATACACGTCCGGAGATATCATCTGCCGAAACTTTCTTGCGTCCCTTGTAAGTCTCGTCCCGCTCGAACTCAGCTTTTATATATACGTTCGGAGACGTAATCTGCCAAAAATCTCCTTCATTCCGTGTCAGTATCGGCCTGCTCGATTTCTACTATTACTGAAGCTCCTTCGCATTTCACGTCTGTATTTTAAGCCAAAAGAACTTCCTATCTAGTAGAGCGTAATTACAACATCATCCTATTTATATAATTATAGTATTGCGCTTCGAGAGTCAGATCCAGCTCTCGACATGAAGCTTGATTTCCTTAATAGCTAACAATCACACTGTTTCTGAATATAATTCTCACTCCATCGTATAAAGAAGGTCTCTTGGTTTGAAACTTCGCATTTTCTCAATTTCATATGAAACATCTATGCCGTTGGACATCATCAAATCGTATTGAAGGCTCTAGGTCTAATGTTTTCTTATTCTAGCAAGTTCATCAGCGCAGTCATAGATTATTTGCCACTCCTTTCAATCACACCCTTCCACCTGGTCCTCCCCTTTGCATCAGTGTCCACCTTTTCAGCCTTGTTCCCGTTGAACGACACACTTCTCGTATCTCCTCGGGGCAGGATAATGTTCAATGCCGACCATGCTGGCTCGAACCCTTGCTGCAACTTCTCCTCATAGCTGACCGAGACGTCGCTTTCCGACGCCTCATAGTTGACGACAAATACTGAAATCTTCGCGGGAGGCGGTGAAACACCGTCGTCTTCGTACCAAGTCGTTGTGTAGACTTTGCCGTTTGATGAAGCCTTTGGCGGGAACACCTCGACAGCACGGTAATCGTCGCGGGCAAGGTTCGCAGGGTTACTCTTCTCCCCTACCGAGAGCACCTGCTCTGCCCTCCCGACAGGAATCGCCGATCCAACCTTTGCCAGTACAGGGATGCTTTCGGTCCACTTTGCTCGGATATCAACCCACTGCCCGGCCTTGTAGTATGTCTGGGGCTCATTGTTGAGATCGAGGAACTCAGCACTGGAGTCCGAAGCGTCTTTGGGAAGATACATCTTGGCGCTCTCGGCATTAGCTTCGAAAACGCCGCCTACCAGCAGTGCATCGCCAAGCCAATACTGTGTCTCGCCGTCTGTCAAGACCTTGTTGTTCCAGATCTCGGGATCCGACTCGTACCCCCAGCCAGTCCATCGCTGTGGAGGCGTTGCCGTCATGTGTGAATGCAGGGCAAGTGAGTATAGGTATGGAATCATTTCGTAGCGACGTTTGATGGTGTCTCTGACCAATGCCGTCGTCTCGGGGTACATCCAAGGCTCAATTACATCACCTACGCTGTTGTCGTTGCCAGTCTTGAAACAGTTGATTGCGAAGCGAGGACTGTAGATGCCTTGTTGGCACCATCGAACGAGCAGTTCGGGCGATGGTTGAGGGCCTTCAAAACCACCAATGTCATGGCCGTAACATTGCATCAGACAGATGCCGGCAGTCAGGGAAAGAGCATTGGCACCCTTCATGCCGGGCCAGGAGGTCACGTTGTCGCCGCTCCAGGCACTGGCGCAGTATCGCAATGTCCCGGCTGTGGCACTACGGGTCAAGATAAAAGGACGCTGTTCCGGTTCAACCTCCAGCGAAGCATCGTGAGAGGATTTGCCCATGAGCTCGGTATTCAGTGCTCGTCCCCAGAACCCGATCTCTTGGCCATACTTGTCGTTCTTCGGCTCTCGGCTAACCGAAGGCTCGCTCAGTTCGCATTGCCACCCGTCGTGAGGGATGGTGTACTCGTTGTTATCATTCCAGATGCAATCAATCCCTATTCGCTTCAGTTCGCGAATGCCTTCATACCACCATTGGTAACCAGCTTTTGATGTAAAATCAATATGGCCACCAATACCGCTTTCGCCACCTCCAGCGCTCCAAAGACGAGCTTCAGCCGGCGCCGTTGTCAGTGAGTCGGTGAAGAAGGCATTGGCCTCCTTGAGCTTTTGATACTCAGGGTGGCTTCCCAGCACATACGGCTTGACGTTTGCGATGAGTCGAATTCCTTCTTTGTGGTATGCATCAATCCAGCCTTTGGGATCTGGAAACCGATGCCTATTCCACGTGAAGACATTTCGTGTCTTGGGCTCGGTCTCTGCAATCGTGTATCCAGAAGACATTTGCATACCCGAGCATGGAATGTCATGCTCTTTCAGCTTTCTCGCAAACTCCATCATGCTTTGGCTCGCAGGAGGGTCGTCCGTCATGGAGTATTTCATTCCGCCAGCCAGATAGCCAAATGCCCATCGCGGCACCAGAAGAGGGTATCCAACAAGATCCGCGTAGATGCGAACAATGTCTGGTAGTGTCTTGCCTACAAGTAGATACTCTTCGAGGCCCCCGTAGTCCTGGCGGTAGACTTTGAAACGACCCCACATACCATCCATTTCCGAGCCCACCGAGTAAATCCCACGTGCATGTGATGTGGAGAAGATGCCGACACATCCTTCTGGCGTAGCATTGATCAGAAGTGGAATGTGCTTGTACAGCGGATCCGTCCGGTACACATCGTAACCGAAAGAGTCGGTTGCTGATAGCACAAAGTGGCGGTTTGAAAGATCCATGGGTGCTGGCTTCTCGCCAAGTCCAAGATGGAGTGTGCCATGATTGTACTTGGTGTAATGAGAAATGCCAGGCCCATCGGCAGCATACGATCGATTGGGAAGGTCGGCATGGATTGGTTTCTGTTGACCAGAAAGAGTCAGGGAGACAAGCGGAAGTCCGCTTTCCCAGTCAACTTGAGCCGTGACACCATCGACTTGAAAGCTCTTTGCAGCCGCACCAGATGACAAGACTGTGGCGTTGGAGTTGTCCACAGTCTTGTTGGGTACTGGGGCTGCTCGATGGGGTGGCAGCAAATGTTTCGGCGAGGTAAATGTTGTGCGAAACAGTCCCGGCCGTATTGCATCGAAAGTGAATTTGAAGTCTCCTACATTTGACTGTAATTCGACGCTCGCATTTGATGTTGCCATGGCAGCGCCGGCTTGATAGCCGGCAGGAACGTGCTCAAGCATGGGCATGACGAAACAAAAGGGGGCATCAACCAGCGGTATGCTGTTTTCGACTACTGGCTATACAGTGACTCGGAATTTATAGCAAGGGTTGAGGTCGGCATTTGACCGAAAGCCCCATTTCTAGTCGCCGAGAGGAATGGAGTAGGTCTGTCACAAGGCCTGTTAGGCCGGCATCTTCGGCCGACACGTGCGCTCCACTAGTCTGGAATCAGACAAGATTCCCATATGGGGTCCCCGTGGGGAAAAATGATATAAGTGTTGTTGCGCAGATCGACAGCAAAAACAGCCAACAGTAATTCAGGGCGCTATCTTGTTTGCTTTCATCATGTCTCCCAAGCCCGACATGGCCGCGACTACTCCATCGGCGGCGGCAGACGCCGGTGTCAAATCCAATGTTGAAACTACAGAATCTATTCACAAGCCCACGAACGAGAAGAGCCGCAAAGGAAAAGACAAGGCCGCTGAGCTGCTCGCCTCGAACGAACGTATTGTGGTGACGTCGGAGGAAAACAAGCGTGTGCTGAAGAAGATTGATCTCATCATTCTGCCCATTCTGCTCAGCGTTTATTTCCTCCAGTCCCTCGACAAGACCACGCTCTCATACGCATCCGTCTTTGGACTCATCGAAGATGCAAATCTCGATCCAAAGTCGCAGCAGTATTCCTGGCTGGGAAGTATCGTTTACATTGCCCAATTGGTGGCACAGCCGCTCGTCGCCTTCTTGCTCGTCAAGATGAGAATGGGAAAATTCATTGGCGCCATGGTCTTCACATGGGGATGCATCCTTTGCGGTATGGCAGGTGCAAAGAATTTTGAGGGACTCATGGCGACACGGTTTCTTTTGGGCGCTTTTGAAGCTGCAGTCGGTAAGCTTCCACTCCATATATACCAAAACGCGTCGTCCTTTCATCTTCATTTACTAATATCACTCCCAGCTCCCGCATTTATCGCTGTAGTCCAAATGTGGTACAAGCGCGGCGAACAAACTAACCGAAATGCGGCCTGGTATGCCATGCTGGGCATTGTCAACATTCTTGGCAGTCTGCTATGCTATGGTCTCGGACACATCAACTCGAATCTTCTACACTCGTACCAGATTATCTTCCTGTTTTGTGGACTCCTCACCGTTGTGGTGTCGATGTTCGTTTGGTTCTTCATGCCCGACTCTCCCATGGAGGCAAAATTCTTGACCGAGCACGAAAGGCTCATCGCGGTTGAGCGTCTGCGTATGAACCAGATGGGCGTTGCATCTCGAGTTTGGAAGTGGGACCATGTGTTCGAGGCATTCCTGGACATCAAGACATGGCTCTGGTTTTCCATGTTGACCGCCATCAGTATTCCGAGTGGCGGCATCTCCGCCTTTGGTCCATTGATTATTCAAGGTTTCGGGTTCGGAAAGTTTGAGACCATCTTGTTCAACATGCCCTTTGGCGTTGTGCAAATCGTCGCGACGGTTGGCGGTGCTTGGCTAGCAACATGGCTCAAGAAGAAGTCGCCTGTCCTCATCCTGCTATGTATTCCACCCATTGTCGGCATCGTCATCCTCATGGTCGTTGGACGCGGTCCTTCAAACCGCGGCCTTTTGCTCTTTGGGTACTATATGACATCATTTTATCCGGGTATCTCGCCACTCATCTATTCCTGGTCAGGCCAAAACACCGGTGGAGACACCAAGCGCAAAGTCACTACCAGCATACTATTTATTGGTGCCAGTGCAGGAAACATCGTTGGGCCTCAGATCTTCAAGCCGTCTGAAAAGCCGTACTACAAGCGCGGTCTGCGCGTGTGTCTTGCCCTCTTTATCCTCATCATTGTTTTGATCTTGGTAGCAATGCTATGGATCAAATTGTTGAATCGCAAGCATGCCGCAACACGAGAGAGTATGGGCAAGTCGGCCGTTGTTGTCGACACAAGCATGGGAAACGATGTTGAAGGGAGCGCCGAAGAAGCCGAGCACGAGGCAAGCGGGGTGGGCGACAAGGCCTTTGACGATGTGACTGACCTCAAGAACGAGGATTTCATTTACATCTACTAAGACGAGTAGTTGCACATGATTATCTATAGATATTTCTACCATGATTAAAAAGAGATAAATTTACCAATAGTTACATGTTCTGATGATCGTTCTTTGGTCTATAGTCAGATACCAGCTGGAGTGTCAAATCAGAAGAGACTGTCAATGTTGACGAATAGATCCTGCCACCCTAAAGGCATGTGTTTAAGATTGAGCCCGGGAAAGTCCCACTCGAATACGAATTCTCGGGGCACATAGCCCTGAAACTCTGTTTCAGCAGCACCACCATCTGTCCCAGACGCAGGTGACGACTGTGTAGCATGATTCTGTTCAACAGAGTACTCTCGCAATGCAGCCTCGCATTTCTCAATACTTGTTTGAAGTATTTGGAAGTATGCAATATGGCCTACCGTCACAGTCTTGAGCTCTTCAAGTACCCTATGAGCGTCGCGGAGAAGTGCCATGACGGACGCGGCAGGATCGCGGAGGAGAATGGCCAATTTGAGTACGAGCAAAACGGAGACTGCGCACTTTGCCCATACGTAATCCAGAGCCCACCGGAATGTGCTGAGATAGGTCGAGCCAATTGTGTGTGTTGAGGACGCCGGCGAAGAATCTGGCGTCGATGTATAGGATTGCAGCATGTAATGTAGATGTCGACTTGCTGCGTCTTTAGCTCTGCGTATAAAGTTTTTCTGGAAGTCGGTCATGAATGCAATATTTTCCACGCCAGATGATGTCACAGCCTTCAAGTACAGTGTCATCATGGCCCATTCACGCTGGATGTGGAGGTTTTGTAACGCCATTGCTCGTCGATGTGGCACGGGTTCTGCCAAGATGATGTTTGTCCATTCATCCAGCCAGAGCGTCAACTCTACACAAGCTTCGTCTACTGTACTCCGGACTTTGTTTTCGTTTTCTTGGAGAAGAAATTCATCCGTGTCCCGTCGCATGATCTTGGTATATGCTTCTGCACGAATCAGGTTGAGTTCTACCTGGGAGAGTAGCCGAATGTCGACTGATGTATGTTCAGGGTGTTGGAGAAGGCTTCGGATTTTCCTAGGGGAGGTATGGAAATTCAATCCCGGTAACTTTCCTCCGTCTAGCGAGAAACTGCGGTGCGTCAGACAGTCAACGTTAGATATGACCGGAATAGGGCTTACAAGAGTTCGAGATTGCAAATGCCATGCCAGACGCGTGAAAGACGGTACAGTTCTTGCTCGTCATTGCTGACGACTCCAGAACGTATTTGGCCTTTTGCAATGAGTTGATCGACGACCCGAGGCAGGTCAAGCTGTATGGCAAAGCGAAGGGCCGTTGCAATCAAGAAAAAACCATTTTCAGAGTAGGCAGCTACCAGGGCAATGGCCTGGATGTCCTCTATACTGGGTATACTCTTGTTGATGAGCAAGTTTGTAATGTGATCGCGAACCCTGGATTGGAGCTGGCGGTAGATGGTTGCATTAAAACCTTCTTCAGCACGACAACCGATGCTGACTATGGCATCGAAGAGGACGGCACTCCGTGAGGATACAGAAGTGATGGTGTCATATCTCTCGCAGAATATTGGGACAAGGTATTGCTATGCTGCTTAGTGTCATGTGGTTGCGAATAGAGCCATGGCTTACACTGCCGGAGAAAAAGCTCGACGAGGGTCAGCATTATGAGTGGGGGGAGCAAAGGATTGAGGGGCCTGCCTACCTCTGGTACCAGTGAGCAGCTTGATCCCAAGTGATGAAGCCAGCATCAACGGCACTGCCAATTGCGTTGTGCCCGGCCGGGGAACGAGGTGTGACTTCTGCAACAGTCACGCTTGCGTTATCCATGTGTGACTGCATTGGGAAGCGAGTTAGCGACATGTCTTTATCCCTCCAGCCACGTGGGGTTTGGACTGTCTTGCAGTCATGCCGGCACCTGTCTGGTGGGCCGGGACTTGTTCGAGAAGCATCATCACTAATGCATGTAAGAGCCGTCACTCACGCTGGTCCTTGGACCGGGTGTCTCCCTGGTGCCGAGCAGCTCGCGCAGTGCAGCCATGTCGGCTTCCAACTTCTCGATACGGAGTACATTCTCGTCCTTGACTGCGTCAAAGTACTGGCAGGAAGCACTATTCCTTTCGCAACGTTGACAGGGGCGGTTTCCGTCGCATCGCACCTTGGACGTCCGGCAATTGACACAGGCATTGATAGCACGACGTTTGCGCGGTCGTGGTGAGGCGTGTGCATCCATCGGGAATCTCGCGCGAGAGGAGAAACCATGGTGGACTGACCCGGTTCTTAAAGTCGGGGTAAACCGGGGGTGGACCGAGTGGAGAAGTGGGGACGAAAGGGTGCATGAGTCGTGTGTTTTGGTGGCGGATGGCGACTATCGGATCTGGTCTTCGTTAGGCCCATCCTTCGCGCAAAGCTAGACATGCCGCACAGTCAATGTAATGGAGCAAATTTGCTTCTCTTCTTATTGTGCACATACTGCCTCACTCCCACTCATGCCCCCCTACACTGCTGTAGTCACCTCCGTAGACTACTGTCCAACACTTAACGGAGTGTCGACAGTAAGCAGCCTGAATCTGGGCGACCTCATCCGATGACAACGCCGACTGTAAACCGCGGTGACATGCAGTCTGCTGGTCGTTGTATTTCTTACGGCCGACCACCAAATGGGAACCTTCCACACACCACTTGTTTCCACAAAGGTGCATAACAGTAAGGGGTTCCGTGGTGGAAGGTTGGTGGGTCTTGTCTTTGGCGACCGACCGCAAGAGATCCTCAGTGAGGCCAGATTCCGGCTGGGTGTAAGCTCGATGTGCCGCAGCGATATGATAGGCGTAGACTTTGGTCTTCGTACTGCTGCGAGCAACATTGAGCCCCTCCAATCCTGTGACCCGTGGCGCATCGTTGTTTTCGCCACCTTCCCGTAGCACCACTGATTCGGTGACTACGCCTTGCTTCCTCGTCCTGCGAAAAAGAGCTGAACAATGGCCGAATGGTAACTGTTAGCCCGAGAAAGCAAGGTCCCCGTCCGTAAGTCTACGGACGACCGGGGGGAGGTTAGCATTGGTGATAACGCCAACGGGTGCTCCTGGTTGTATCGATCCCCAAAACGTCGCAACGGCGGCTCTGGGAGCAGATAAGACCAGGAGTTGATTGTCGGATTGAAGGACGGGGGAGGCCGGCGGATTAGGCCGGCGTGACTGGAGTGGCAGGGTGGGGGGCTGCTCATGCGACGAACACGCTATTAAAACCACACCATCAGCACACATATGATATAGTAGAGGTGGAGTAATCCCACGCAAGAGGTTAACCCTTACACATTTTGCGTTTCTTAGAGGACATCTTACAGAAAAAGAAGATAGGTAGAAAAAGAGAAAAGAGTTAACTATACACCTCTGATTCCAGTAGCTCTTACTGTTCATTCTCGAGTAAACAAACCATCCAACTGTTATTTCCCGATTAGTCTTGAAGACTAGAAAGATCGATAAACTACTTATTTCCTTATCTCTTGGATCGCCGTCTACCCGATCACATAGAGCTCTTATGTTCGCGCCAAATCTCGACTCTTCTACGCTGCTTTGCTCCACCTGCTTTGCTCCACCTGCTTTTCTGTCGGTGTCCGTCACGCCACTTGCTCAGTTGTCGCTTACACCGCGCTGCTGGAAGCATATCCAAGTACTAGCCGGGGGTACTGTGCTGCAACCATCTTGGTCAAGTTGGAGCCCGTCACATATTGGCCATGGCAGTGTTTGAACGAAACAAGGGCTCGTAAAATCTGGCGTTTCTGCTGTCTTTATTGAAGCTATCACGTCCCACTTCAGTTGGGGGCCACGTACTCATTAATGGTAGGCGCATTTTCCAGGTCAGTATTCGCTCCAAACTGTGCTACGGCCGAGCTATAGCTGGCCTGGACTGCCTCAGTTGCATAGACACGCATCTCCTTTTCGTAGGCTACTGTCACGCCCTCCCAATTATCGCCGTCGCCACGCTCCCACGCCTCTGCCATCAATCGACCCAGCAAAGCCGAGTCGCGCATCGCCGTATTCGCGCCGTTACCACCTGCTGGCGTCATCGCATGCACAGCGTCGCCAATGACAGTCACTCGAGGCTCGTTAGGCCATGCAGGCACGCCGTCTGGCGAAGAACAAGTGATTTTCCAAAAGGCAGCCTCGGCCTCGTTCATATTGTCAATGAGCGGCTTCAGGCGCGCGTGCCAGTACGAGGTAAGCGACTTTGCGATTGTTGCCGCTGGTGGGCCAGTGATGGTGTAGTTGTCGTTGGGTGCATCAATGACGCCTGGTGAGCCGCCCATGGTCCAGCCAAACTCGATGTCTGGATTGTCCAAATCGCCAGCACGGACGTTGGTGATTAGGAAGACCTTGCCACCATTCGGTTGTGAATCACTGTCATTGACGACAAAGACGCCCTCGCCCAGGCCTTTGAAAGCGGCCGTGGGTGCCTGACCGTGTATTCCTCGCGAGCCCAAGTCGTAGACCTTGATGGTGCCATTCGATAGTTGGCCTGCGACTGCACTCTTGACGCCCTCACCACCCACCAACATGGAGCCCTCTTCACTCTTGCTTCCGTCTGCAAAAACAAGGCGCACCCCGCCGTCCGTCTTCTCATAGCCTACAATCCGATGGCTCCATCGTACATTGTGTTCGAGGCCCTCTAGAAAGAGCGTACGCATATCGCCTCGCGAGATGCCCACAATCTTGCCATCTCTGCTAGTCAACGGCCCGTTGCTGCTGACAGGTGGCTGTCCTCCTGTCCCTGTCTCGCCCGTCAATGGGTCGATGACGGCAAATCCCGCGCCGCCAGTCTTGCCGCACTTGTCGTAGAATTTCTGAAATCCCTCGGGGCCAAGGACATTTTCTATTGCATCGAGTCCTTGGCTGGATAGGCGCAGGCGATAACCCTGTGCTCGAAAAACAATAGACGCGTCGCGCTCAAAGACGAGAAATGGAATCTTGAAACGGTGCAGCGAGCGGGCAAGGAGAAGCGAGGCAAGGCCAGCGCCAGCAATGAGGACTGGTTTTGGGGAGCTCATGGTGGGATATGTGGTCGTGTGCGAAGTGCTGCTGTTCTCCGGAGCAGCGACATGACTGCTGATATACCAGGCGTGTTGGGTGTTGTAAGAAATGCCATATATGGCGTTGGGTACATTATTTGGCAAGTGGGGGTCAGTTCGGGAGTCCGGAACCCCAACATGCGTCGCTTGCTAAGCCGATGGCTATCATTGTACACGGTGATGTATAAGCAGCCTTACATGATGCAGGGCCTGATGACGCAACAAGCAACCCCTGATACCGAGCCAAGCATCAGAGTTATTCGTCTACGCAATGCGGGTATGTTGTAGCTAGACGACGGGCCGCGGAAACTGTGGAAATATGGCCGCCGTCCTTGGCTAGACGCAGTAGTAATTTCTTGCATTGTGTTTTTGGACGAGGAATGAGAATGATACGCTGAGTATTGGATGATACATTTCAAATACTACGTGAAGAAGTATCTTTACATTCCTTCTATAACCCACAATGTGTTCGTACAGAACGTATCAGATTTTGGATCACTCAGACAATATGCCATTGCAACTTGTATTTTCCTTGATCAGAAACCAACTCAGGATGAACTTTTGCCATTGTCAAGATTCGACAAAGAATATTACTTTAGTCTTTTGCATCGGACAAAGGCTCGCAGATAGGTGTGATTAATTGACAGCTTACTTACACACATGGTGTGAATTGCCATTCGCTCTCGCAATATGGTTAAGAGCTTGAGATACCTATACAATCTTACTCTTTTGATACTGTTTTGAGAGGATACATTTACGGTCATAGGCTACAATACATAGACTGTTACGCCAGACCCTCTGATCCACACTTCAAAAACACGTGTTTACATAGTTTGTTTACAACCCCTACCATGTGTACGACATAGTCGTCTGCAATACCACTGAGCTACCGAGACACTACCTTAGTGACATTTTCAGATGATTGGTATCCATCAATTTCACGACAGATGATGAAGTGGAGCTACACGTATGCTATTTTGCAGATGTACTACTATTCTAAGTCGGACTCTGGCGACATGTCGATTCCATTGGTCCCAAGGTCAGTCTCGGCAGTGTCCATGTCAGCTTACGCGTAGGTATGGGTGCACGATGGGCCTATGGATGGAGTAGTATGCATGAATGTATATTTTGCAGTTGTCGAGATACGGGATCAAGGGGTTCTCGTACTGAAATGTCATGTGAAATTGGAGTGTTGTGGCTAGGTAGGTCAGTGTTTCTATGGTGCTGTAACACGTCTCTAAGCATTCGCATGTCACTTTAACGCTATTCATCTTCTCCTAGGACGTGAAATCGTTTCTAGGAAAGAAAAGGAAGATGGATAGGAGCATGTCAGATGTGATCGATTGTTGCTTGGCAAAACATGGTGTTGATACTTACATGCCAGCAAATTACCGCACAGATGCAGTGCTAATCCGAAACCGGCACCGTATTGCGAGAACCTGTTTTGAGGGCTGTGAGTAACCTGAATGTGGATGGATGTTATTGATACAAGGCCATTATCGTTATTTCTGCAGGTCTAGTCCAGCCGGACGTTAGCTCATTTCGTGTAGCGTGATGATACATACGTATCCTGCAGGCTTCACCTCAAGCATGTGATTTCAGAACTAGATCTGAGATAGGCGAGATACGGCGGGGCTATTGTTAGCAGCGACGTCGGTTTAGTTGCTGCATATGAGGCGTCGGTAGCCCAGGTGACGGTAATGCATCCAAGACGGTCCAGGGATTTGTCAAACGTAGTTTGCATGTCACAGCCGTAATAACTCACAACGTGTGACAGGGAGGTTGAGGTTTGGTCGACAAAAACGCTAGCGGGCTGTCGGCGGGCTGATTGAAGCGAACAAGGTCGGTTAGGTAATTACTTGGGTGGCAGCAGGGATGATACCGGGATGTAAATGTTTGTGAAACATACATGTACACAAACAATCAGTCTTGTTTACGCAGCTCCCGGGCATGTAAGCTGTAGTTTGGGCAACGGGTACTGTCGTGTTGTCATTATCATCAAGATTGGATCCACCGAGGCGCCTACCGCTGTTTGTTTGGATCTGGTCGGTTCAATATGCGACGACCCAGGCTACGGCCAGGCCAATGCCGTGACCGGTAGCGAGTTCAGCTGCAATCCGTGAAACACTGGTAGACATGCAGAAGCGTCGATATCTCCCTAGACATGGCATTGCTTACGGTTCCAGTCTGAGAGATCAGACAGTCTGCAGGGGTGAATAAATCGACCGACATACCCGGAGATGGATCGATACATGTGGAGTTTATAGTGTGGTGCTTTCTTCTTGGCAACAAGAAGCAGAGATACAGCTTTCGAAGTAGATGGGAAGGATGCAACCCTGAAGAGTAAGTACATGGGATTTGGTCATCTGTCATTGTCATTCATGTCTATTTTGATCGTAAAATGGCGTCAGTGGGATGATGCTACAGCAAAGCCTCGAATCGTGACGAGGCCAGCCACAAGTCTACTCGGGTATGTCTAACTATATATACAGAACTTTTGGTCTTCTCCATAATCGTACACAAAGGGGTTGCCGCTCAAATAAGCGCTTCGCCCCTGAACATGGCCTCTCGGACTTCTCGTACAACATCTGCACGGTCACCTGGCCCGAGCAGTACAATACCTCTTCCACGTCTGCCCATTCGGCCTGTGCGGCCAAGGCGGTGGATAAAATCAATGGTGGTGTGGGGAACATCAAAGAGGATGACGTGTCGAACAGACACGGTGTCAATACCTCGTGAGCCAAGATCAGTTGTGACAATGACCTTGGTGTTGGGAAGAGTGCGTTTGTTCGCCAGCGTCGAGTTGATGGGTGCTTCATCTTGAGTCGCTGGCGAAGTGCCGAGTGAAGAATCGCTAGTAAAAGATTTGAGAATCTTTGCTTGGCGCGAAGGGTCTGTGTCACGGTGGAAGGCCAGAGCATCAACGCCCTTTTTGACAAGGTACTGTGCCACCTCTTCAGTATCCTCACGCTCGTTGACAAAAACCAAGATGCGTTTTGTTGGTATTGCTTCCTTGCCCTCGGTGGGATCATAGTCAGCAGATGCTTTGCCAATTTGCCATATCGTGTCTGCACAAGCGAGTAGCTTGTTACCGCGGTAGGGATCCTTGTTTACGTCCACGACACCCAACTGCACCCTGCGAGGAATGGCGTGCAAGTTTGGGGTGACAAGGCGGTGCATGTCTGGAAACCTCTGTGCAAGGTATTTGTCGAGGTACTTGGGAATGGTGGCCGAGCATAGAATAAGCTTCTTGAGAGATGGAGTGGCCCGCTCGAGGATCTCGGTAGTAGTCTCCTTGAAAGAGCGGTCGAAAAGGGAGTCTGCTTCGTCGCAGATGAGATGGGTAACGCGGGCAAGGATGTTGGGGTTGCTTTGGGCAATGCTGGCGAGGAGCGGCGGGGTACTGATGACAACATCGACGCCGTTGGGGTTGAAGAGCTGGTTGCGGATGACAGTAGCAGATAACTTGGCAGATATGGGCGCGGCACGGAACTTGATAGTGTGCGAGAGCGACTTTGCGACGGCGCCGACCTGTGCAACCAGTTCGGCGGAGGGAACGAGGATGATGGCCCGTGGGCGGGCTGGGTCAACGGCCTTGTTGATCTCTGGCTCCTCGGCAGCGAACATGTCGGTTCGCTTATCGTGCTCTTTGGCAGTCGCAGCAGCCTCTTGAGCCGCCTTGGTTGCCTGTTGCTCGGCCTCGTCCTTTTCGCGCATCTCTTCCTGCTTGATGGCGTCCAGGGTAGGGAGAAGGTATGCCAGTGTCTTTCCAGACCCCGTCTCGGCTGCGAGCAAGAAGGTGTCGGGGCCTGTCTTCTTCGTCTTTACTTTGGCGCGCACAGCCTTCTGCATGCCGAGCAGGGCGGGTATGGCGACAGCCTGTGCCGGTGTGGGATTGCGGTACTCGAGGCCGGGCAACGCATCGTTGACGGCGCGCAGGACGGGCTCGGCGAGGGGGAACTTGTCGAAGGAGTCGTACTGGTCCATGTTGCGCTTGATGGCGGTGCGGTCGCTGTAGGGCACCCGGTGCAGCGAGCTCTGCATCTTGAGGGCGTGGAAGGGCTCTGCCCTTGGCCTGGCCCTGCCCTGGCTGCGTCCTGTGGGCGGCGACGGACGCCCACGTGCCTCTCTCTGGTCGCGCATCCGTTGCAGGCCCGGCGGCGCTTGTGTGCGGTTCAGGTAGGAGAAGGCATCGGCCGTCTTCTTGGGCTTGATGTCTGATGTGCGGGCGACATGTTCCGACAGCACCATGCGCGAGGGTCTCGGGGCCCTGGACGGCGACAGCGACGACGACTGGCGGCGGTCGTGGTAGGTGGCATACAGGCGTGGGTGGTGCGGCAGTGATAATGACTGGCGGCGCAATGGCGAAAGGTCCAGCAGCGTCCGTGGGCCGCAGAGCGGACACGGAGCGGACAGCCGTGGCAGCATCGTCCGTTGGTTTGGGCGGTTTATTTTTTGGGGGGGGAGAGGGCAATTTTTTTCCCAAACGGGCAGACGAGGTGACGTCGGGCGGCGGCACGGGCGATGTCGCGATACAAGTGGGCGCTAGGCGCAGAGGGCTGCCATTGCTGCCAGCGTGCCATGGACTGGCGGGTGGGCTCCAGCCACATGCGGCTCGTTACCTCAGCAACACCACCCAACACCCGTCTACCCCGGCTATCAACACCTTAGATAGCGCCCACGGCCCCAATCCAATTCACACCGCACGCATCCACACACACACTCGTCCTCGATAGCCTTTTCATTGCACAATAGCCTCCGCGCTCCGTGTGTGCCTGTGTGCGTGTGTGTCCTTCACTTGCTTTGCTTCAGGCTTCATCAGCGCACACGCTGCCCTGCACTCACTGCCTACACTACACTAGGCCTGCCAGTGCGCGCCCAACTCCTCGACGGAGATTGCCCAGTGACGGCATCCATCCCGCCGCCCTAGACAAACAACAAAGGAGGATTTCTTTGTTTGCACTCTCGCCTAGCACATTGCGACAGACATGTCGCGCAACGAAGCGGTAAGCACTCCATTCCCCCTCCACCACGACGCTCCTGTCGGTCGCGTGACGGCCATGGCGACTGCGACTGCGATGCTGACAGCAATGGCACCCAGGTGTCGCCGCTGCGCATCACCAAGACGCCCTCCACTTCGTCCCCCAAGGGCAGTGGCCGGCCGCTGTCGGAGATCAGCCCCCATGAGCACCGCAGGAACTCGCCCAGCTGGAACCAGTCAACAAAGGTTCGTGCACATGGCCGCTCCATCAGCACCAAAAGCAACTGACACGCCCCCTTCCAGAAGATGCTCATCTCCAAGGAGAGCTCGCCCTACCGCGACTCGTCGCCCTTTACTCACAGCCCCCGTCTTTTCTGGAAGGAGCAGACAACGTCGCCCAAGAGCCGTTTCGACACGTCAGAGAACGACTGCGAGGCCAGCACACCGCTCTCCCCCAAGCGCAACTCGATTGAGAACCTGAAGAAGCAGTCACGTGTCAAGAACAGCAGCATGTTCGCCCGCGAGCAAAAGAACGAATACGACCCCACCCTCGTCCAGCCACTCGACCGCCCCCTCGCCGCCGGTCGCCCGCTAAACACCGTCGTACAGGGCAACGCATATGGCGGTCATGGTATGCAGGGCATGCGCGATGAGAACAACAACAACAGCAGCAGCAGCAATGGCCCGACCAGGATTCCCATCCTCAGTCCCTCCAAGACTTCCCCCGCCAAGCTACCCACACAGTCGTCCTTCTCTTCACCCTCAAAGTCGTCGCCCTCAGAAGGTCGCGCGTCCCCCACAAAGTCGTCGCTTGTCAGCAACGGCCGCTTCAACTCACCACAATATAACCCCGACTCCAGCGCCGTCTTCTCCGACGAAGAAGACATGGTGCAACAGACGCCCCGCCCCCTGCGTCGCCATGCTAAGAGTGTGACCTTCGACACTAGGCCTCCCCAGATCACAGAATTTGAGATGGTCACACCTGATCCTTCCGTGACGACAGCATCGCGAGACGGCAGCTACGATTCCGAAGAAGACGAGACAGAGGAGGAGCTGAGCTTTGACCAGGACGACAGCTTCGATGCTTCCCTCGAGGACACCGAGAAGACACCCGTAGTCCTTCCTGAGGATTGGCGCCACATGAGCCCAGATGCTGCAAACACTTCACTAACTGACACCTACGACGATGTTTTCGATGGTCGCGACAACAGTCCCATGCCCTCTGCAAACCCCAATGGTCAAAGGAACCAAGCCCGCCTGGGCTCAACCGCCTCTGATAGCGACGCCAGACCACTTCCTCCTCTTCCCGGCTTCCCAGCCCAAGAGGGCAGTCGGCGGCGTGACTCGAGCATTGGTTTGTCTAATGCTGCTGAGCGAATCAACGACAGGCGGCGGTCTCTCCCTCAGCTTCCCCAAGCCGCTGGTATCTCCAAGAACGATCTCCTCAACATGCGCGAAGTTTCCATGTCGCTTGAAGACCGATTGCGTTTGATGAACTTTGACAACGACCGCGATACAAGCACCCCAACACAGGAGATGCAGAACAGGAAGAACATTCATATTGACGATGAGGTCACCGACGCTGACGTTGAACGTTCCGAGACGGCCGCTGATGAGCCGAGATCTGCGCCCCGCATCTCCCGCGATTCCATCCTCCGTCGTGTCAAGAGCCGCAACTTTGAGGATGGTGAAGACGACGATTCCGAAGTTGAATACAGCAACTTCGACCATGATGACAGCCCTGAGCGCAGCTATGGAGACCTCGCTGATCTTGATCCCGATGTCCCCATCCCCTCGCGTGAAGTCTCTTCCAACTTTGACGAACACCCACGACAAGTCTCTGGTGTTTCTCAGAGTGAGGCAGACAGCGTGGTGGATGCATATAGCTATGGCGATGTGCCACACGGTGACCATGATGACGAAACAGACGTTGACGGTAGCTCCATGTCCCAACTTGAAGACTATGAGCGCGACTCATCCGTCATCCACCACCCGATGCCACCAGCATCCGACGACGAGGATGAGACTAGTCAATATTCTCTCGAGCCTGAGGAGCAGCCCACATCCCAGAGCACCATCGACTCTTCCGGCCCATCAACACCAACTGTTGCTCCCTCCTCACCAGTCGTCGAGGACAAGCAGGCTCAGCAAGACGACATGTTTTCAAACATTGACACCAAGGACATGGATCTCAGCCTTGACCCCGAGAAGCCTACAGTCGACACACCTGCAAACCCACTTGACAAGGCTCCTAAGCTGGACGCTATGCGCGATGCTCTCCGTCGACCTGTCACTCCAGAACCGGCAGATGGTCAGAATGACGAGTCAGGATCGGAAGGTCCTAGTACCCCAGACTCCGTCATTCGGCACCCCATTGCTCAATCACCCCTTCCACAAGAAGATATTGAGGTTCCTCAGCGTGAAGCCACTATTCGGGGTGCAGGTGGAAAGTTGAAGACTAGACCTTCGCTCATCCCGGATGAGGTTGACATGGCCGCCACGCGTCGCCATGTCAGTGGTGGTTATGCTCCTCCCGTCCCTGAGCGAAGCCCTAAACGCCAGTCTATGAGCCTCGAGCCGGGCCATGCCGATGATGAAGATTCACAGCTCAGCATTGGGACAAGAGAAAGACGGATGCTTGATCTTAACCTTGGCGATGACTCCAATGACCTCAGCTTCGGCCTCGACAAGGAGTTTGATCACATCATTGCTGCACAAAAGGTAAGTTGCCCTTCGACTTGTACAATTGGATCAGTTTACTAACATCTCCAAACAGAAGGGATACATGATGCGTGAGAACAAAAAGGTTGTTGTTGCTAGCAGCCGTCAATTCAGTGACGAAAAGCCACCCACTGGAACTGATGCTGCACCTGAGATCGTAGTTGCCAAAACTGGAACTCGCAAGGCCAGTGCTGAGCGCAAGCCTTGGACGAAAGAACCATGGAATGGCAAGCCTCGACGCAAGAGCATCCGAACTGCATCGGGTCGGCGAATGCGGACCTCCGAGGGCCCCGCGCCGCCTCTACCTGGCCAGGACTCGGCTGTCGCTGGTGGCCTCGACGCTGTGGCTGAGCAGGGAGCTGTTGATGAATTTGAAGATGGAGAGGAGCGCGGCAGAGTCTTTGTCAAGGTGGTTGGTGTCAAGGATCTCGATCTTCCTCTCCCGAAGAAGGAACGCGTCAACTTCCAACTGACTCTCGACAATGGCCTGCACTGTGTTACCACATCTTGGCTGGAGCTTTCCCAGTCGGCTCCGATTGGTCAAGAATTTGAGCTTGTCGTCTTGGACGATCTCGAGTTCCAACTCACCCTGCAGACAAAGCTTGAGCCTCCAGCGGTGCAGCAGGTTGTTGCTCCACCCACCAAGATTGTTAACCACAAGAAGTCGCACTCGGCCTTCCGCAATCTCCTCTCATCCCCCAAGAAGAGGAAGGAGCAAGAACGCAAGGCACAAGAGGAGGCTGATCGCATTGCTCTTCAAGAACAGCAAGAGGCTCAGGCTGCTGCTAAGCGCAACTACCAGGCAACTGCCTGGGACCTCCTCCATGACTTGGTCGGTTCGGATGGATCGTTTGCTCGTGCCTATGTTTGCCTCAGCAACTACGAGAATCAAGCATATGGTCGCCCCTTGACTGTCGATGTTCCCTGCTTCAACGAGTGGGCTGTTGACAACACGGGCGGAAGCAGTGTGAAGAGCAAGCGTGGTGGTGTTGTTCGCCGTCCCCCTTATCGGGTCGGCAAGCTAACTCTTCAGCTGTTGTATGTGCCCAAGCCGAAGAACTCAAAAGATGAGGACATGCCCAAGAGCATGAATGCTTGCATTCGTGAACTCAAGGAGGCTGAACAAGTCAAGGACATTAGCTTCGAAGGCACTTTAAGCCAGCAAGGTGGTGATTGTCCCGTAAGTACCTGCCACATTAACCATTCACAAACACAAACTAACATGTTGTAGTACTGGCGTCGCCGATTCTTCCGCCTGGAAGGCACAAAGCTCACTGCGTATCACGAGTCCACGCGCCAGCCACGTGCTACCATCAACCTGGCAAAGGCCTCTAAGCTCATGGATGACAAGTCAGCCCTTCAACAGCCTTCTGCGACCAAGTCCGGTGGCCGCCGCAAGTCTGGGTTTGCTGAAGACGAAGAAGGCTACATGTTTGTCGAGGAGGGATTCCGCATCCGCTTCGCCAACGGCGAGGTCATTGACTTTTATGCCGACAGCCGCGATCAGAAGGAGGCTTGGATGAAGGTCCTTTCCGAGACCGTCGGAAAGGATATTGCACAGAACAAGGGCTGGGCCGCCATGGTCCTTGAAAAGGAACGCAAGGAACGCAAGGAACGAGCCCAGCTGGGGTCTCCTACTTCAAACTCAAACGTCGATCGCCCGGTTCACGCACGCACTCAATCGCACGATGTCCATTCACCCAGGCCCAACGCCAGCCCCGTCAAGGGTCATGCCCGAACGCAATCGCACGCACCAGCTCCACCTCTGAAAGATATGCGCATGTCGCATGCGCCGCCTCCAAGGCCGCGAACACAGGAGTCTGCTGCAAAGTCGGGACGTAGAGATCAGGTTCGATCGATGATTTTCTAAAAGCTACTTCATTTCTCTTCATCGTCGATACCCTTTTCTCTAGTCGCATTCTTGGACATTCACTTTACTTACTGGCATCTCCTTGCGTTTTAGCTTTGCAATCACTCTTTGTTTTCCTACAGACTCAGATTGGGGATGTGGGGACGTGGGAAGGGGCGACGAGGTTTGACGGGCGTGGGTGCTGTGCATCCATTTCCCACATCAAACAGATCCGTACGCTAACCGAAGCGACTGTTTTTATTTTGTACGTCCGCGTTGATGATGGAGAGGCGCGAAGTTGTGGACGTGTGGTTCGCGCTGTGTTTTGCTGTCTAGCGTTTTCCTAGTTGTTTTTGTTCTTTGTTGCATCTTGCTGTCGTTGCTCCTTGTTCTTCTTTTTTTTCGTTTCTTGTTAGTGTTGAACGGGTATTGGACGGCTTTGGCGTTGGCGGCTATGGGACCACGAGATTCTGCGTAATGATTTGATTAGCGATGATGATGTAGTGCAGAAGTTTGCTAGCAAGCTGAGGAAGAAGTGAATAAATGACTTGAGAGATTCAAACTATGCGATATGATTTGACATGTGATGTAGCGATTCTGTTTGTGTGTGTACGTATTGAAGTCAATGTGATTGTTGGCATGTGTAGCTACCCTACCAAGTATAGCGGGGAACCATTGCACCTCTCCACACGCCTGCGCGACACGATTGTAGGCAATGTACATTCTCAAAATCAGACTGATATACTGCTGATCGTGAAACAAGTAGAAATTCAGCGCAAGGGCTGTGTTATTTTTTCGCTGCGTTGGAACACTTATATTTTTTTTAAAAAAAAAATCCTTTGGTTGCTGTCTATCCTTTGCTTTTCATTCAAAAATATACGTAACTCAACATATCGATAAAAAAAACGACACAACAATGCATTTTTCTCACCCAAACAAACTCACTCCCACATTCTCATTCCCATAATTTTCACACGCACCCAAGATTCCACAAACAGCCCAGTATTCGGGTGTTTGCAAAGAAAATAAGAATTTATGCAACGCCGGCGAGCATACAAACACAGCATATGCCGTGAAACAGTAAAACTTTTGTAACTAATATAGCACCACATGTAATTGCGTGTAAAACAAAGAGGTGACACACGGACAAGCATGAGTAGGAAAGAATACAAGTCATGTATGCAAAGCAAACAAAGGAGATATTTGCCCAAAAAAACAAGAACTTGGTCAAATGACTTGGAGAGATTTTGCAAACGGGCAACCCATGTTGGGGGAGGGGAAAGGTATCAGGAACGAAAATAATAATAATAATGGAGAAGTGACATGTCCTCTCTCTCTCTCTCTCGTCCTTGCTATATCGCAAGTTTTCGTCCACTGTTGGAATCAATTAGGACTCGACTTTGAGTCCTACTGATCCGCGACACTGATTGGTCGACACGAGCACTGGCAAAGGCGTCGTCACCGCCTATTGGCCCGTGCGCGGAGGTACTGTAGATACTCAACACGATAACAGATACAATCAATCAATCCGCTTCCTCACTATAGTATTTGCAGCTGCAAGTTGATTCACCACGTGCACCTTTATCGTGCCAACATCCACCCATCGAACTTTCTTCTTGTTATTTTTCGACCGATTTTTTTCCCGATAGGTCTTTGTTTGTCTGGTTGGGGTGAACGACAGTTCGATTACTCTTCGGAGTGCAAAAGAAAAACCCCCCATCTTGGTAAATCTTAAATATTTTCCATTAACTTTCTAGTATCGTTTTAATTTTCCTTCCTGGGGTGGGCTGAAGGAAGGGAGCGAATTTTGAGAGAAAGAAAGGGAGTATACCACCACCACTACTACTACTACTACTACTACTACTACTACTACTACTACTACTACTACTACTACTTAGAGAGGAGGGGAAAAAGAGGGCGGCATGTTTCTTTTCATGTTCTACTATAATTACTAGTAGAAGAAGAGATAGAGACGGGTTGAACATGGGCTCATCGCACTCGACACCGCCGCCTCTTGTTCATGTCGGCGCTCCAAGAGGCAAGGTACTTGTTCCTCCGGGTATGTGGATATCCCTCGTCCATTCTTCTTCCTCTTCTTTTTTTGTTCTTCCGCGCGCCCCCCGCTCGCTGCACTTACGCACCCTGCTTACTCCCCACATCCACTTCGCCCCACTTTCCTCGGACGATACATTGATACGTTGTAACTAAACTTTGTATTCACCGATTGGCAGGGACGGCATTTACAGTTCATCCACCCCCGTCTTACTCTCGATCACAGCTGGGTCTCTATACAAGTAGTGCTGTTGGTCCCGTATACGCACCGTACGCTAGAGGACGAGCACGAGGTAGAAGGGAGAATAACACGCTGAGATATGGATATGGCAGGGGAGGAACCGACATTGACATAACAGAGGAGACAGGCGGAGAGGGTGAGAACACATTGGGTGATGTGACGGTAGATGCCGAAGCCAGAAGACGCAAGGAAGGATCGAAAGGATGTCTTAGCGAAAGTATGGGGAGGGGTGTGTTTGGACGGCTTGATACCCTAGACTCGAAACCCAGGTCAGCAACCGAGATGCCTGGTGGATGGGGATACGCAGGTATGCCGGTACGAGTGCCAGCGAGTGGTATCGGAAGCGGCCAGCAGCCATCTGGGCTGCCTCCAGAATACACATCCAATCCCGATTTGGTTGGGTACGGCGAAGACGGGGTGATGCCCGGTACAGGCTTAGTCAGTCCTTATCCAACTTACCCCCCTGGCCCACTACCTAGTAGTAGTCCGCTATCGAGTAGCGGTACACTTCCGCCGCAGCCGGTCCCACGAGGGCGGCCGAACCACTACGAGCATGTGCCAATGGGAGCATATACAGATACGAATAAGGCAAGAAAACCGCTAAGCTCACATGTCGATCCGCAAACCTCGACACATCTGAACCGTGGACAGTCTTCAGGCAACAAGGTCGGGCCGTCAGGCCAAGAGTGGTTGGATGGCGATGCCTTTCTCGACGCCTGTATCTGTACCATAGATTGCAAGTGTCGAAAAAGCCAGCGAGTCCTGTACCGTGCACGTGAGGACCGTCGAAAGAACGGCGATAACTCTGACATTGAAGACCACGAGTACGTCAGTGGAGAGATACGATACATACTAAAAGGCGACCTGGGGCGGAACTGTGATAACCACACTGGATGCCGGAGGAGCGAAAGCGGTAGCGAGAGGCAAGAGAGGAGGGGGAAGAACAAGAACAAGAATAACAATGGGGGCAGGGAAGAGAGGAAGAGACTCCAGCAGCAGTTTCAAGGCTTAAAAGACGACCTACTGGAAGCGCTAGACGAGCGTTTCGATGATATGAGGAAAGAAGGTCGTCAGAGACATCGAGGGCACAGCCCCGCACGGCCGCCTTCGCTTGGGGCCTCCGGATCTGGACAAAGCTCATACTACATGGCAAACGGGCCCCATGTTGACGCACGCACAGCTAGACAAATGGGCATGCCGAACTATAATCTGTACGGTGTGGCTCCATCAGGAATCGGACCAATGCCACATGGTATTGCTAGTGGCTTGGCTGCTGCAGGTATGCGCAGACATGAGGATGACATTTCCGACATGAGCGACATGAGTGACATGGGATTTGATAGTACTGCTATCGGTATGATGAATAATGGGTACATGCAGCCCCACATGACCATGCTGAAGAAGAAGACGGGCAGCTGGAGGAGGAAAGCCATGCGGCCCAACTCCACATCACACCATGGGGCTAAAGCGGGAGAGCGACAGGACAAGGGTACTGTGGAAGGTAATCGAAGCATGGCCGTTGATTCGCAAGTTCCGGGTGGCCGCGGAGGGATGCTGGGACGTCACAGTAATAGTAATAGTAATGGTAGTGGTAGTAGCAGTAGTTGTGATGGTCAGCAAAGAGGGGCGCGCGGAGACAGTGTATGTGGTGATTTTGACGTAGTAGGGCAGGATGAATCTTGGATGCGGCCAAACTCACGACAGCGGGGCGGGCTTGAATGGAGTGGTAAGCGTCGTATTGTTGCAAAGCCTGATGTGTACTGATAACTTGCATAGTAAAAGGACGTGGCGATGGTAGATTGGGTAGTCAGGACAAGGACATGGCCAACAAACTCAACTTGGGTGGCAGCATAGTATACGGAAGGACCGACAGCAGTCGAAAGGGAGCAAGACAGGCTCGAGCCGATACGGATGACGACGGCGAGGACGACAACGACGACGACGACGATGACGGATATTGAAAGACAGGACAGGCCTGGGGCGCGAAGATGAGCAAGGTGGGACAGGAAGGCGAAGCTTCAGGAACGGCAGGTGTGGTGTTGGGGATCGAGGAGAAGGATTGGGGCCCGCGTGCAGGCCGACGAATCGCAGGCCAAGGACCCTGGCCTCGTTCTTTCCAAAATGCGTCATGATTCGCCTGCAAATCATCACACCAGCATGCGCCAAGTGTGCCGTGTTGGGGCATCGAGAGATTGGGAGATCGAGACGCTTTAGATTGGCGTAAGCAGAGTCAGAGTCAGAGTGAGAGTGAGAGAGGAGGGCGTGCTGATGGAGACGTAAGCGGTACACTTGGTGCGTCGAGCGGGAGATGCAGGCTGCAGTACGTACATGTATGCTACATAGATTATGTATGTACTCTACTCAACTCTACATAGTGTAGGGCAACGGTGCCGCGTGTGCAAGTAGGTAAATAGCAGTCATGACAGGTCTAGCATCGGGTTAGCCCGTGTTGCTGCAGGCAACATGCTGGCCAAGGAGGGGTGGATGGGTGGTTGGTCCATGTCTTTGCGACGTTCCCAACAACAACAACCGCCCTGTCATCCCGTGGTTCAAGATAGATTGACGCGCCGAATCTCCTGCAATGTGCGTCGGGCAGCCACAAGTCCTGCACTTGCAATGCCACATGACTGGTCTTGTGGTGCAACCATTGCAGCTTTCCGTGGCCGAGACAGCTCCATGTCGCCTGTCACAAGCAACCACAAGTGCGCGCAGTACATACTCACACACACATACTACCAACACATACACACATACATACATACATACAAATTTTATCAAGCAAACATTATCATTCGCTAACTGCATCTGATAACAACCTGGCCGGCCAGGCCCAACCCTGTGGCAGAAACTTGTTCACAGCCGGCGGAAAGAAAAAATACCGCAAGGCATCAACCAGCAATACGAGTCCAATTTCAGTGGTTACTCATTATCCGGGACGCATCAAACCAAAGAAAAATTCCCACACGCCGTTCCAGTCCAAGTAGAGTTGGGATGATTCCGGCTCCCGCATAGATCCCTATCTCGGTAAATACCAACCAACTCCGCGCTAAATATGCATACAAAGTAAAACCAGCAATAACAGAGAGTAGAGAAAAAAATTAGCGCATGGCAGCCCAGAGCCTGTGGCAGACTCTGTTATGCCACGTTGTGTGCCCGACACGCTGAGTGATCCCATGTGAAAGCTGCGCCAAGCACGTGTGCCTCGCTAGCCTCTCTCTACGGAGCACACCACCCGAGCCCAGTGTCGGCAATACCCACAGCCTTTGCAAGGCGCTTGCCCCTCTCACTGAGACTCAATATCGCGCACTTCTTTTCCGCCAACCAGTTCTCAAAGGCATTGATGTCGTCTGCGTGCATGTGAGGCTTGGCCTCGGACCATGCGGAGTCCACTTTGTAAGTCTTGTGCCGGAGACGGGGAAGAGCCTCGGTGCGCAGATGCGATAGCTCTGCCGCATAATAGGCATCATGTGACTTGAGCGGCGTCGAGAAGGATCGCTCGCGCGAACGAGAACGCTCAGAGGTCGGGAGCGAGATGGGGGAGCCAGGACATAAGAGATGAGAGGCTGGGAGCGATGATTCCACAGGCGACGCGCTTCCAGATTGAGAGGTGGATGAGGCACTGGTGAGGGGCGTAGACGAGTCCGACTGGAAGACGCTGCTGGCATTGCTTATTGTGCGAAACCTTGGCGATGGAAGCTGATCGAGCTGAGCCAGCGAGTCGTCAGCGGCAGGTTTGCCGTCGACATCACTGTCGTCGGAGCTCTCCAGGTGCTTGTCGAGTCGCTCGAAACCTGTACGGAATTAATATCGGACCGAGGTAGGGATGCACGTGAGGGACAAAAAGACGACACGTGATTGAAGAATGGGACAGGGCTGAGTGAGAACGTACCAGTCAAAACAGCAGCGCCAGCGTGTTGAAGAGCGGCCAGGCTGGATTGGACTTGCTCGGGAAGGCGATCCCAGAGTTCTTGCGGGCAATACCAATGGCGCAGGTGGGCCGGGTTGTAGCTGAAGGCATCTCCGTCCTTGGGAGCAGCGACACGAGCAGCATTGAGGTAAGACGACGACCTCGACAGCGACGCTCCCATGGGCCGGCAGCTGTCGCGACGAGGACGACCGGGGTTGTTGTAGATGGGCTTTGGAGATTGTGGAGTAGCCATGGCGGGCGTTATGGTACTACGACTGAGCAGGTCTGTGGCGTGCGCACGATGAAGAGTGGAGTGGGCCAGCGAACTGACTCTAGGGCGTGGTACTTGACCGGTGCTCTAAGGAAGGGGCCCAGGGGCTTGCGGGAGTATTTGTAGGCAGAGAGGGAACTTTCTAGACAAAGTATATAATGTGCCACAAGGTGGGTGAGGTGGAAAGAGGTGAGGAGGGGGGGGGGAGGGTGAAAGGATCGTGCGAGGGCTGGTGATCGAAGCCCGTAGCGGAGTCAGCAGGAAGAAGTGTGGAGTTTTAGGCAGGGGGGTGCGGGTACTGTGCGGGCGGCGTTTGGGTGTGCGGATGGGAATCAAAGGGTGGTGCTGGGCGGTTTCCCATATACCCGACGAGCAGCTACTACGTCAAATGCTAACGCAGGCTCAATGGAGCAGCGAGCGCCGCGTGCGGCAAATGAGGCGCGTCTGGTGTGGTTGGGAGGGCGCAGACCCATTGATTCGACCCAAAGACGGCGCTCCTAGGAAGATGCCAGCATGCAGGGAAAACGTTGCGGTGGCCGTGTGAAGGGCAGCTAAGGCTAAGGTACGCCCGCCTAGAGGACGGAGGAGGGTGGGCGGTTGGTAGAGAGCCCAAACGCTCGGACGCCCATGGCCATGCCCTTGCCCTTGCCCGGCCCTGCCCTGTCCGGCCGGCCCTTGGCTGCCCTGCCTGCTGCACGCCTGCTGCCGCATGCCTGCTGCTGCTGCTTCTGCTGCATAGCATTTTTGCGGCCACGCTATCAGCATGCAAGACGGTCCAAAAAAGACCGCGTTGGCAGTGCGCCACACCAGCCAGCGCCCAGAAGCCCGTCTGGGGCTAGAGCATGCCCCGGAAACGGTTGGTCGCCATTGTGTGCCCATGTGTGGGTGCAACGTGAGTGTGTGCGCGCTGATGTGGACTGAGGTGGGCAAGGGCAAAAAAAAAACAAAGCAGCCACTTACGCGAAACATCAGTCATTGCCGCCGCATCCTGTCCTCGGAATGAACCGGAACAGCCAGCTGAGCCTGAGGAGGGCATGGCGCAGTACGTCGGCATGCCGACAGCAGCCCCCCAGAGCTGACACGGTTTGAGATTGCTCCGCCTATGTACGTACACAGTGCGTATGGCTGGGCTGGGCTGTGTGCTGTGTGTGTGCGTGTGTGTGTGCTGGGCTCCCTCTGTGCCCGACGGCGTCAAAAGCAGCCGTGTTTCAAAAAAGTCTGGCCGTGGCGTGTTTGAGACGCGGACGCCCGTCTGCACCTAATTGCTCGACTCGACTTCTATTAGCGTGCAACATGCTTCCACCGACGTGCTGATCGTCACAACGACGGCGGGCGCGGGCAAAAAGACGCAAAAGCAAGCTTCCTCGCCCTCGCCCAGCTCTTGTCGTCAACAACGACGTCGCGAACATCATCTTCGCCCCCTCCCGCTGCCGCTGCCGCTGCTTGTGGCGCCGCGGAACCATGGCTCGCTCGCCAACACGTCTGTGTGGTCTGTCTGTCTGTCTGTCGTCAGCACGCGAATAAAGTGGTGCAGAACCTGTTTGTCGCTTCAGCAAGAGCCTGTGCGAGACGTCATGGTGTAAGTGGCCAGACAACAGACTACTGGCACCCACTTCATGTTTCGGTCGCGCGGCAGCTGCTAGACTATGACGACTCTCATTTGCATTGGCCTACCGTGGTAGCATTGCACTTCATGGTTATCATTGTTTGGTGTTGAGCGCTTTTGTGCGACGCTGGGCCACGCTTGACACCCTTTTATCTAGCATAGCCGGCATCCGCCCCAGTAAATCCCTCAGCACCCTGCCCGGCGCTTTGCAAGTAGGTAGTCCAAGTGCAAGCAATCTCGACAGCTTGGGCTTGCCGTCTCTCTTCCACACCATTGGCACGGCACCTCGACTATTCCAGCCTATATCGCGCGTTTCGTTAGTACCGTGATCAGCCCATGTGATAGTCATCCCACCTTTGGATCAAATGTACTCCTGATGCCGTCTCGACCATGTCGCTGACCTGGCCCTTTTCAAGCGCAAATGCTGCCTGCTCAAACTCCTTCTGCATGTCGCCTTTGCCAAAAAAGCCACTGCTCATCGTTAGCCAACCAGCTCTTGTCCAATTCCCACGGCCAACTCACAGGTCCCCTCCTTTGCGGGCGCTGCTGCAGTCCGACTCGGTCGTTGCCAGCTCAGACAGTGATTTTGCGTTTCCATCACTCTGGCCCTGCTCGTATGCCTTGATCTGCTCGTGGTACTTTTTGATCATCTCGCGAGCCTCCTCCACCGAACGCGTGATGTTGGGTTCCCGCCAGCTAGCAGGGCGTCTGCTGTCGCGATGCTTGACAAGCAGATGAGCACATCGAATCTTGCCTTCAGTCGGCGCAGAGGCAGCAGGCGCAACGCCCTTGGAGCTGTGGTTGGCTGCCATGTACGCCTTGAGCTTCTCCGGATCGGTGCCCGCGGGCGGTTCCCATCGCGAGTCCTTGGTTTGCGCATGAAAGTAGTATGGTAGGTTCTTCGTATTCGAGCGGCGCACCTCCCACCCCTCAGGGAGACCAGTCTCGGCGGACGACTATGACGTGTGAGCAGCTGAAGGCCAGGCGTGGAGACGGGCTCGCGCAATGCGTACCATTTTTGCTACTTGTGTCTTGATGGGGTGCAACCAGAGTTTGATGCAGTATAGATGGAGCGGCGCAGAGTATGATGGGAGTCTTTGCAGGGGGCAGTCAAAGGAGGCAGCGTGGAGCGACGTCTGGAATTGAAGGCGGTGGCCAGGGCGATCGGCAGTCCCAAGTCGACAATGCGGGGGGGTCTTTGCCAAACAAAGGGCCTGCACGGCAACAGAGGCGGCGCGAGCCAAGTGGGGTGGTCCGCGCGCTCAGTCATAGCAGTAGTCAGCCTATGCCCATGTCTCGACCACCAGTGTTCCCTTCTCAAAACGTGCGATTGTCAACACGGGCGCGACTGCACAGAAACTACCACCTCGTACGGCCAACTAGTGTACCAGCACACGACGAACCCTCCTTCCTGTCTACTGTCTAGCACCCTCCACCGCCAATATGTCGTCCCCAGCAGCCCAAACGAGCGGTGTCAAAGGCGGCAAAGAGCCCATTCTCTTCCGCTTCTGCTCGGAATGGTGAGCCTTGCCGCCCTGCCACATGGTGGAAACCGCTGACCAGAGGCAGCTCCAACCTCCTGTTTCCCCGCGAAGACAAGTCGGAGAACAAGTTGCTTTTTGCGTGCCGCACCTGCAACTTCACCGAAGAAGCGCCCTCGTCTTGCGTGATGCGCCACGAAATCGCCTCGACGGTCGGAGCCACGGCCGGTGTGACAGCGGAGGTTGCCCAAGATCCCACGGTTGGTCCTTCCCTGTCCAATGTACAAGCAGCACAAGAAGCCCAAGAAGCCCTTCCTGAGGAGATGCCCTGCTGCACCATGTGTGGCATGCCCATCATGTGTGAAGAATGCGGCGAGGAACCGGCCCCTGGCTTTGTGCTCGAGGCCGAGGACGAGGACCCGCAGGCAGCACTCGCCCAGCAAGACATGGGCGGCGACGAGGACATGTATGGCGACTACGACGACTTTGACGAGGAAATGTGGCATGACAAGCACACGCCCTGAATGCGCGCCTCGTGCGCATCACTACCAGTACAGTTGCTTGCTTGCTCTTGAGCGTGCTCGCTGACTGTACCTGCGTCTAGTTACCACGAGTGCAGAAACAATGCACAGAGTGCGGCGAGAACGAAGCCGTCTTTTTCCAGTCGCAGCAGCGCACTGCCGAGACGGGCATGGTGAGTAGGCAATCTTGAGTGGCGGCCATGTCTGACTTTGTACCAGGCCCTGTACTACGTGTGCGCGGGATGCGGTCACGTCACACGCCCATCCGACAACAACTAGGCGAATTGCGACATGACATGCATGCGGTTGGCGTTTATTCTCATGATAGATATATAATAAAGCGAGGAGTTTAGGGAGGAAAAAACAAAAACAAAAGAGGGCCTTCAGATACCCCGTGGGTATGACGTAGTGACATGGAGATGATAATAGTACATTTATTCTTGGGCATTTTGGGAAAGTGCAAAGATGCAGTCACGGAAAGTGTGCAAGGTGCTGCTTTTTTTCTTGAATTTTGCTGTGCTGGCTCGTCTGGCTTAGACGTGCATTGGGGCGAGGGACAAGATCTTGGACCATTGCTTCTGCCTCAGTTCTGCAGCGACGACGCCGCTGACTCTGGATCCGATGGGCTCGCCGGCCTTGTTGATGAGGACGCAGGCATTGTCGTCGAACTTGACGACACTGCCGTCTGGCCGCTGCCACTTCTTGGCGGTGCGCACGACGACTGCGTGCCGCACATCGCCTCGCCGCACCTTGTTGGCTGCGCTGATGGACACGCTGTTGCCGGTTTCGGGGCCAAAGTTGCGCTGCTTCTTCACCACCACGACAATGCGGTCGCCTGCTGTCGTCAACCTCGATCCCCCCCGACCTCTGTCTCCGTCTAGGGGTGGCACATACCGACTTTGGCAGGGCGCTTCGATCGCAGGACGTTGACGCACTCGACGATTGCGGCGCCCGAGTTGTCGATGCAATTGACGAGTGACTAGATTTGATGCATGTGAGCTGCTGTTGCTCTTGCTGTTGCTGTTGCTGTGCTCTTTGAGGCGCGGGCAGACACACCTTTAGTTGAATCATCGTATGCGCCTTGGCTCTATTGTCTGGTTGCTCGCGAGAACGGCAGTGTGCACCTGTGTGCTGACGGCGGCGTTATCGATCAAACGGTTTGCGTGCAATGCCGCCGTTGCACGACGAAGTTGAAGTTGCTTGCCGGCCTTTCTCCGGCCGGTCCTCCCTCACTTGCCCTAGGCGGCTCGCTTCTCGCTTACGCACCCCCCTTCACGCCGCGCGTGAGATCTGGGTCGGAGCCGGCAGGGGTCTTCTTTGAGCCCCAGCCCAGCAGTCCAGTATTAGCCCAGCCCTGTCACTCGTCTCGTCCTCCCGCCGGTCTCCAGACTATCCAGCCGTTTCTATCCTAGTCGTCTCCGTGCGCGCCCGACACTCCTTCCTTTGCATACACGCGTCGTTGTTGCTGCTCCTGCTGCTGCTGTCACGGCGTGAGACGCTCCTTCCCTTTCCTTGTTGTGCGCCTGCTGTTATAGTCGTACGCCACTGATCGCATGCCGCGCCTCCGCTCACCACCCGGCCCCCATTCACGTCAGCGACCACTGCCATCCACCCCTTTCGCAACCACGCCCACAACCATTTTTACTGTCCACACCGCCTGATACCACTCCTGCTCGCCCATCGACATCCGCCTCCTCTTTCCCGGCCACTGCGCCGCCATGGCGCCCTCGACCAAGCTCACGCTGGACAAGCTCGCGACTTTCGACGACATCATCACCGACGCTGTCATCGACAAGGTCTATGGCTGGTTCACCATCCGCAAGAACAGAGGTGGCCGGTTCACCGGCGTGCGAGGCCTGGATGGCGAACACGTCGCCGACATCATTCGCCAACACGTCATCTGGGACAAAGATCCTGCCGAGGCCGTGCAGAAACTGCTGCAGTTGCCTCGTCTGCGTCGATTCCTGGTCGGCCTGAAAGACGAGCGTGACCAGGAGCAGTTCAGGCGACATCTCCGCAGATATGTCAACATCTACATGCCCGACTGCCAGTTCGACGTGACAACTACGAATCGCTACACCATCACAGAGCACGAGGCCTCAATCACCGCACGGCGCGACATCAACCCACGTGAGGAGATCAAGTATCTGACCGGTGTCCAAGTGGCCATGACCGAAGAGCAAGAGAAAACTTTGGAACTACTGCGCAAGGACTTCAGTTTGGTCATCTCCAGTAGAAAGAAGACACGCTCTCTCTTTCTGGGCCCAGCACGCTTCGCCAACCATGATTGCGATGCCAATGCAAAGCTCACCACCAAGGGCTACGACGGCATGCAGATTGTTGCAATAAAGCCCATCTCAGAGGGAGAGGAGATTACTGTGTCATATGGCGAGGATTATTTCGGCGATGACAACGAAGAGTGTCTTTGCAGTACATGTGAGCGCTTGCAACAGAACGGATGGGCACCAATGAAGCGAGTAGAGCGCAGCGATGGCGAGGAACCTACTGAGCAAACCGAAACCACAAGCCATGAGCAGGATGATGTCGATTCTGAAGACACACAGACATCTGTAAAGCGGCGGTGGGAAGATTCCACCGTTGAAGACCCCGAGTCTGACTCCATGCCAACATCCAAGCGAGCTAAATTTGAACAAAAGACCTCGCCGACAAAGCCTGATGAGTCGGACTTGTTGCGAATGACGACACTGAAAAAGGCTCATAGCACATCGTCATTACGACAGGAAATTGCTGTTTCGAGCATAGAAGATCCTTCCAGCAACTTGACCGCACTTCCGCAAATATCACGCGAGATGCGCAACCAGCAGCGCGAAGGCTTCCTCACAGTGAGAACGGATGAAACCGTTTCTTCTAGGGAAATCTCGCCGCAATCTTCAATAGCGGCTGCATCGCCCAAGTCTTCAGAATCGACGGATGCCACATCAATCGACGAAGATCATGTTCAGGAAGCTGGTGAATCAAAAGAAAAAGTCGACCCGCAAACCATTCATGATCAGCCGACATTGGGAGTAACGACAGTGAAGGAGGAAGTTACTACGACTACGGTAAACGCCCCGTGGCCCTCTCTACCTACAGCAGAACCAGACTCTATGTCCGATCTCAGCGAACTTTCTGAGAGTTTCGAATTTGACGATGGAAATCAGCAGATTGTCAAGCGCAAGCCACGCCCCGTTATTCGAACCACTCGCTCCAAATCGCGCTTTGACGTTCAGAACCGCGTCGGAACACCCATTACGATCGAAGACGGAGACGAGGCCGATTACGTCGAGAACACGCGCAAACCAGGTGACTACATGACTTCCAATGCGGTGCTCTCTGCCAAGGGCTCCAAGTGGGTCAATTGTCACACATGTGAAATGGACTTTGTCCAGCAAGAGGGCAATAATACTCGTAAGGAATGCCCGCGGTGTGAGCGTCACTCCAAACTGTATGGTTTTCCCTGGCCAAAGACGGAAAGAGAGGGTAAGCATGACCGAGAACAACGCATTCGTGACCATCGTACCGTGCACCGCTTTGTCGCACCAGATGAGGAGCGCCAGCTGAAGCGCGACAAGACGAGAAAGATGATTAGAGACAACATCAAAGAGCGGTTTTCAACACCGCGCAGTGCCAGAGATACCATGAGTTCGAGTGTCGAAATCGACAGTGGACGCAAGAGAAGAAGAATCAGGAAGACCATGTAGGGCATAAATCTAAGAGCCACGCTTTCGAAAAGAAGGTGCTGAAAGACTTGGAGAGTAAGAAACTGGATTTTGGCTTTTGTATATTGACATTTCCAACACACCCTTTTCTAAAATAGCATATAGCGAGGCGCTTTCGGCGAAGGAGCTTGTACGATATCCGACAATGATTTACCGCATGAACACGTTTTATTAATGGCATCAAGTTTTTAGTTCACATCAATATTGAAGCGGCATGCTACGATAGTAGATGATGAATCTATTATCTTTTTTTTCACCGGCATTGAACCTTACATGCAGTGAAGTATATCGCATTGTATAAAGTTAATCAGGTCTTACATTGTTAATACGAAGGAAGTGGCGAGGCGCTTCCAGCCCACACATCTCGAATACGACGCCCAGACGCTCATCCGTCTTAAAGACGAACAATAGTAATACGCATCCCATTTTCTTTCCCTCCACGTGGACCTAATGCAGCAGGAAAGAAGAGCTTACTCTTTAATATACTATTCTTCTTGCCCCTCAGAACATATCAACGCCACACCAATACCTCAAAATCCACCCATGACCACATACACCGCGGGGCGGGCAGTGGGAATGTCGAAAAGACTAAATTTGATTTTTAAATTCCGGACAAGGACGTTCTAGAAGGCCTATACTATACAAACGTTGTCGCGGTACACAGGCGGCACCGCAATGCTGATTGGTCACTCCGTCGACTCGCTTAATTTGGATAAATGCTCGTAAGGGCCGGATGGGACGCGGGCCAGAGCGCAACAACACGCAGCGTTTATATTAGAGGGGCGGGGGAAATGGCTCTATATGCAGTGGCGGGAAGAGAAACAATATCAAAAGTTGAGTGGCTGGATTTGCAGGGACGGGACTTTTTTTTCTTTTACAGTTTACCAGGGAGGAAAGGAGAGAGTAAAGTAGATGATAAAATAATTGCGGAGATTGATCAAGTGAGAGAGAGGGGGGGAAGGAAGGGAGGTATATAAAGGAGAGTGGGTTTCTTGGTTTTGTCCATTGCTGAGAGAAGATTGAGAAACGGAGGTTTTTTTACGATCAAAGTTTCGATACCCATTTACCTCAAAGAATAACACAATCAATCTTTCCATCAATTTTCCTCCCTTTGGTAGACCGCCTTTAGCATCGTCTCTACCGATTTTAAAAAGAAAAGAAAAGGAAAGGAAAAAATATGCATGCCCGCATCTTTCCGTTTCTTAGCTTCGCGCTCCTCGCCGTCGCCGCTCCCCCTACTCCCCCAACAATAACGCGCCTCGTCTTCTCCGGCTCCGGCTGCCCCAACGACTCGGGCTCCGTAACGTCCGACACGACCATTCTCGGGGACTCGGCCGGCGTCTCCTTTTCCCAGCTCAAGGGCGACTCGACAAACAATTGTGGCGTACACATTCAGTCTTCTGGCGCGAGTCCCGGCTGGCAGGTTGCGCTCAAACAGGCAGATTACGCAGGCAATGTGGAGTTGAAAGGAAACAGCGGACTAAATACGCTCACGCAAGTTTTTTGGAGCGAGAATGCGGGGGACACGGTGAGTTCTTCTTCTTCTCTTTCTTCTTTTCCCCATCTTCTTCTATTTTCTTTTCCTATGACTGGAAAAGTTGATTGTATACTACCTCATTCTCCGAAAAAGGAAAAACATGTAACTGACGATTTTTTGCTTTTTCGGGGATAATAGGGTCTTCTCTCAGGTGGCTTGATGAGTACAGGACCAGACGTCAAGGATTACGTTACAGTGCGGAGTAGCGCTTCGGATCTCAAGTGGTCCAGGTGCACGGAGGCAGATGGCAATCCGGGGATTCTGAATGTCAACTTTCGACCGGTTGTGCAGGGTGATTTTGGGAAGTATGATTTCAAGCATGCAAGCTGGACGCTTACGTGGCGGGAATGTTAGCTGCGTGCTTTGTGTGGCTTAGATGGGGTAGAGCAAGACTTTTAGAGGGAGGTGTGTTATGTAGCTTATATGTTTGTCCTTCTCTTATCCTCTTCTTCTGTACCGACTCTGAAATGATATGGATTAAACAATTTACTGTCGCCCTTTTGATATAGTAGGATCTCATAGAGGTATGAGATGTGATATGAGAATCCCACCAGGAGCACACCCAATTGTTCCCGTTTGCCCTCTTGTACAGTACCACAATACGATATCACCTCCTGGGGATCTCCCCTCCAGCCACGCTCATTAAATATTCCTCGGTCCGCAGATCCCTGCCTTCTCCACTACCAACTCAAGTGTGTCTCCTCCCAAGCCGTGGGCGTTGAATTTGCTGTGCCAGCATCCATCTTCGCCTTCTCCAGCTGCCTCAAGTGCAAGTGCCTTCGTGTTGAGTTTCTTCAAGTCCTGTTCCTGATAATTCTTGGTTATTGTGCTTGTCGGGTTCTTTTCGTGGCCAAGCTCGATTTGAAGGCTTCTAGCAGCATGGTTCGCAGCTTGCAAGGCGGTGTACACCTCCGGGCGTCCGTGAGGACAGTATACACGAACAGGTTCATTAACCTTGCTTTTGCCGCTGTCTGACTCTGCGTCGGAGTTTGCGTCAGAGTCACCAGAGTCGATCAGCCTGAACAATCTCAAAATGTAGCCAGTATCCGATATGAAGGATGCATCGTTGATGGAACGAGGTGTCTGGTTTGCCGACTCGGAAACGTAATCGCGTTTGACATATATCTGCGTATGTTGTTTTTTGGTTGGGTATTCGAAAGGCGCTATGGTGCTAGTCAGAACCATGCAGCCATGTTCGTCTCGCTTGCTGTTCTGCTCAATGGTCATGTAGCCCGGGTATTGTTGTTTGCTCTGGAAATATCTGTCCGCCTGTGCATTCGCATCAAACATACTGGTGAACGGACGTACAGTTATTTCACTAATCAAAGCCTCTTTCTCGTCTTGCTCACCGCACCACTGCTTTTGGGAGATTGAATACTCAAAGTAAGGTATTGCATCTGCAGAAATTTCGAGAGATTGACTGAGATCTAAAGCCTTGCCGCTGTTTGCTCGGGTACCTGGTGTTCCGAAACGAACAACCGGTGGAGACACTTTGTCGGCATCTACTGCTGAGCCCATTTCAGAGACGGCGCTAGATGCAGGCGTAAAGGCTGCTCTTTCCTTACTAGCCTTCTTATTCATACTAGTGCTGGCTAGAAATATTTTCTGCTTCTTGGGGGTTGCATTATTGACATCACCACCACAAGGAACGCCATCAGCCTCCACTTTTGGTAAAAGCTGCTTCGAGGGAGATGTGATTGATTCAGGAAGCTGTGTGTATTTTTTAAAAGAGCTAAAAGCCGGTCGTTTAGGATTCGAGTCGCTGTTTAGTTGTCTATCAAAAGTGGTCGGACGGACTCCTTGAATGGCTGAGGGGTTTTCTTCTGTAGTCTCGAATATAGCGACTCTGCTCCCGGATTTTACAGCGTTCAGCTGCTTCGAAATGCCCATCTCTGTTGACATTGGAAGAGTTCTTCCAGACTTTTGAGAAACCTTCGCCTTTCCATTCTGTTTTTTCGGTACGAGATTCTCTTGTCGGCTCTTGATAGGTACTGGTAGTACTGAATGAGCAGCAGTACTCACAGATCGTTGCAAAGGTTGTTGAGCTGGACTCGGTGATAATGCCTGTCGTTTGTTCTGGTCTAACTTTTTGTTCTTGCCCAAAAGTTCCCGAATATGAGACTTATCGAGTTGCTTTGTTGGCAGGGGTTTTAGAGTAGGCTTTTTCTGCGAGGTGACTTGTGGCGAAGATGACCTCTGAGAAGTACAAACGTAATCCTTCATTTCGTTCACATCGTTTTCATCGCTATCATCGCTGTCCAATACAAAGCCGCCTTTAGTTTTTGGTCGCTTCACAGCACTGCTAGAGGTGTCTAGCGACAACGGCCGCTTCTTTGACGTGGCAGCATCCGCTTCAGCGGTATACGGTGAAAGACTATTTTGGGATGGCATCTCAACAGCCTTCCAGAGATCTTATTTGCTTGTGGTACGAAAGGCTGATAGTTCCTCTACCTTTTGCAGAAGGATGTCAATTCAATCCCTGGGCTTGTCAAATACCTGCTCTCAGTAGCAGTGGACTTACCGGGCGTATAGATGAGACGTATAGAACTAGCTGCCAGAGAGATAGCAAAGTCTTCCTAAAGCTTAGACTTCGTGAGGCACTGAAAACAGGGTAAGGCTTAGTAAAGCTAACTTCACTTGGTGAGGCCTCCCCAAAATATCAATAGCTTAGAATATGATACCTGTTATAGATCTACTATAAGAGGGGCAGGCAGACGAGGTGAGAGATCTCTTGATAGGACGCATATCCATGCTTCTATCTTGCGATTCTCTCTCGTGACAATCAGACGCCTGAAATTGAATCGAACAGCCGCCAAACATGAGAGCACAGGAGGAGTTTCAACAGTTTGACAAGATCTCCTTCAGTGGCATCATGGTTGCAAGAGAAAGACAACAGTAACTGGATTTGAACTGAACGTATTTTTTTTCGCTAGCATGTTGCTACTCATAGTCAAAGGTCAGCAAATGAAAGACGAATTACAAGGAAGTCGCATAGTATCCTGATTCAGGCACTACTTCCGAAGGTGATAAGTGTGTCGCGCTAACCAACCTTGGGTTGGGCATACCCGTCCTCGTAGGGGTATCCAGTGTCGATTGCCGAATTTGCAGGATTTGCCGCTGAGTCATCATGCCCCCACACCCTTAAAGGAAACCACGCTCCTGAATTGTATCGAACCCGATGCACTTGCGACATTGAATTTTGAGCTTTTTCTCCAAAAATGACCCAAGGAGTATCCGAAGGCTCCGCAATACCAGTACCTGACAAGGCACTGAGAGATTTGGCAAAAAATGTGGCCAAGGTCTTGCCTAATTTCGAAGAGGAAGAGGCGGCTGCTGGTGTGAAGTAAGCATGCAAAGTCCGTGAGCTTTGCTTTGATGGTATCGAATAAGACTGACAAAGTCTTAGAAATCTTCACAAAATTCTATCCCCGGTCCTGGAAACTGCGGACCTGGCAGATTTGGAGAATAGTCATCGTGCGGCCGCCTCGAATGCACTATGTGCAATCATCGAGCATTGCACGACTTCCAAGTGCCAATATGTGCGTGAAGAGATTCTAAATGATTCAGTTTTCATGAAGGCGTTCAATATCTATCTTCAGCGATCCGGCGACGCAAAAGGCAAGTCGATGAGGCAGATGCTTTTAGTCCTTACAAGTGTTATTACCAGAGACCAAAGCTTACGCGCGATCGAGCTTCGAGAGAAAGCTACGGTCTGTTTTCTGGATATCGTCTGTGAGCGTGAGGACAGGATCAAAGTGAAGCCAGCTTTACAAGGCCTCGCCCACTTTTTGCTCAAGGAAGTGGTATCCGTATCGGGGCTGGTGGATCTTTTCAGGAAACAGGCGAAGCACTCATCTGGTGCAGCCGAAGACGTCGCAACTTCCCAGACAGTCTTTCTGTCCTTTCTTGCGTGGGTCGTTCATCATGACACCTCCCTATCTGCAGGTCATTTGATCAAGAACTTCCTCACGAAGGCTCGCAGCTCTCCAGACTACTGGAAGCAGGAGGCCAATGGCAAGCACATACCGCTTTGGATAGAACCGGTAGCGGAAACTTTACGAGACTGGCCGGATCGGATACAGGAATTCAAGACCCATGTATTCCCTCACTGTTTCCTACCAAACATTGCCGAATACACCCAGTTTCTATCGTACCTTCACTTCAGTTCATACGTTCCGCACGATGGTGTGTTACCGGATGAACTATCGGGGCCTAGCAAATTTACTCCATATATCGACGGACCAATGGAATTCAGAATCTTGCTTGCAGCGATTGCGACTGGTAAAGAACTCACCATCGTGAAGGACAACGGTAAGAAGACGGCACCGTGATGGAGTACTGATGAATTTGGACATTTACTTACTTGCCATTCAGACCACAAAGTTCAGAATAACATAGAAATTCGCGAGGGCGCTGTTTATCTGCCCGACAACATCACAGGTAAATGGATGACTGATCCAGAGCCCGAGGTCAGGCTTGCAGGGATGTTTCTTTCAGTCTATTCAACCTCTGTCACAAGAATTGTCAGCAGCAGCGTCTTTCAAGCGTTGAAGCGTAACCTCGTCCACCTACATACCGATACAGACGCCAACTTTCGAAGAGAGGTACACGGATATACACAGAAGCTATTTGACCGCCTAAGGGCAAGCACAGCCACTCTTTCGAAGGGTTTGCTGAAAAACAAAGTTGCTGATCAATCGCGACTGCCTTTTCCAAAAGCAGCATTCGATTCCGGTCTCTCCGTTTCCCATTCCAAGCAGCAAGACTCGCTTCTGGAGTCACTTTCCTTTGTTGTCTGGTACATACGGTTTCTCGAGTGGGAGCTGCGCCCCACCGCATCCTATCAGAGTCGTATTACAGCCCTTAGATCTCTTGTTATTGTGCTACGTTCAGGCGTGGATCCTGGTGTTCCATACAATAGTCTCTCGAAGTCAGCGCAAGGGCAGTTGAACTGGGCCCATGGAATTCAGATTGGAAACAAAAAGCTGGTGCGAACACTACTGGATCTGATACTAGACCCCTTTGATGACGTTCGCGATGCGGCCGTGTCAGTTCTACAGCTATGCTTATCAGCCTTACCGGAGTTGGATAAAAACCGTGTGATGGCTGCAATTCCCCCATTCATCGTACGAGCAGAGACTATCATGCTCCGAACCGGACGAGCTGATCAAGCGGATGGTGTTGCTCGAGCCTATGGAATGATCTTCAGCTCTGCAGGTAACGAAGAAGTAACTCTAGGGAGATCTTACTTCTCTACAAAGTTCCAGATCTTTGAGCATCTCCAGAAGCAGCTCAATGACACATTGGCTATAGCACACAAGGACCTTTCGCAGGCTGTTGATGGCCGGCCTGTACATGGTATCTTTGCGGCATTGCGATATGTAGTGGACCAGCCTGACTTCTATGCTTCTGTATCAGGCATGTCACCAGGTGCCTTTACCAATTGGAAAAGTCTTCATAGAGATGTTGTAGAAAGTATCGAAAGCCTATGGAACTTCGTTTACAACGTCCTATGTGCAGATGCACCAGAAGGGCACATCCCTGACGAGTTGGAAGATGAGGGAAGCTTAGATACCAAAGAAATTCTGAGCTACTCATGGAGAGGCCTCAAGGAAGCAAGGTGAGTAATTGACGATTACCGAGGAGTTTCATTAACATCTTGCAGTGTCTTACTTAGGACCATCATTTCAAAGGCCCCCGTGGGTAATGCAGACGGTGATCTTGTAACACCGCAGCTCTTCGAAAAGCTAGGGCGGCTATGTTTTACACAGCTATTAGAGCTGCGGCACCGAGGTGCCTTTTCGACTGTATCGCAGACCTTTGCAGTTTTCTGTCGTCGTTGTGTAATATCGAGTATTCCCTCTCTTCGCGCATTGCCAGAAGCGTGGTACCAGGTACATGACGAGACTGTGCGAACTTCCAAAGCAAACATGTTAACGTATACCAGGAAACTCTACGATCTATTCAAGACAAGTCCGACGCCATCACTCGGAGATCTGCAGGTATACCAGCGGCCATGTCAGCCCTATTGGCTGCGGAGCCACAGACCAACGGCAGCCTCTTCCCTCGGGCGATGAAGGATCTTACTGCAGAGACACTGGTCGAAGCGCGAAGCGCAAATATTGAAGAGAGTCGTCTTCCGCAAGTACATGCACTCAATTGCATTAAGGAGATATTTACCACCTCCAAGCTCAGTATCGCTTCCGAAGCATACATTGGCCAGGGTCTCGAGTTGGCCGCAAAAACACTCAGCTCACCTATGTAAGAAAATATGATCGTCTTTCGGCTCTCATATTGACTTCTTCATAGATGGCCTCTTCGCAACTGTAGTCTAATGCTGTTCAAAGCCCTCATAGAGAGGTTGCTTGGCAGTGACGAAGCTCAAGACTGGAAAGAACGCGATCGGGCAAAGACATCACGCTTTTCTTATGACAACTACCCTAGTCTCGTCACAATATTGCTGGATTTACTCAAGCCTAATGGCAACCGAAAGATTATGGACACGCCCGAGACGGGCAGCTCGCCTCTTGATCTTCATGGCGCTGAGGGTGTCTTTCCAGCTCTCCAGATTCTGCGTCAAGCAAGACCACCGCCTGAATATATTTCAAAGATGCAGGAATTGGTAAAGGAGCTTATTCCAAGCCCACATTGGCACATGCGAGACATGGCCGCAAGAACTTATGTGTCGCTGTGTTCCCCAAATGAGGGGGTTGAGGCCCTTGGTCCAATCCTGGACAATGCCCCTGCCAGCCACAATGGACAGCATGGAATGCTTCTGGTGGTGAAGTATTTGTTGAAGAAGATCCTTCGCAACTCGAGCCAATGTAGTGGGTTTTCTCTTGCATTCAGTCATTCAATCAAACTAACCATCCACAGCCCTAGACTGTGTCGCAAGTATGATGCAACAGATTTGCAGAAGTGCACCCATATGGTACGCCTCGAGCAATTGTCTATTTGTCAAATCCGCCTTCCTAGATGTTGTCGGTTTGTGTGGTATGAGTATGCTCCGCCAGGCGAATGCAGTCTCGGTGCTGAATAGCTGGGCTGACCTTGCCGGGTCCGTCTCCATTGGTCCTGAATTCAATATCGGACCTAGTCAGCACCACGGAGACGATCTATTTCGCAGTTCCTTGGCTCAAGTTTTCATCATCGACCGCGTAATCATGCGGGAAACTTCCCTTGGCATCATGGTCTCAGACGAATATCAGAGCATTGGTGACGCTCTGATGCTCCTTGCAACTCAAGACCCTGATACTTGTCTAACCGCTCTACGCACACTAGACACTATAATGAAGTCTACGCCATTTGAAGACTTGACAATTCCACTCTCCTTGGTACTATGCCACATCCACCGTGTCATCCTCGAAGCCACAGATGCAGAAGTAATCTCAGCCGCCCAATCTGTACTTGCCTCGGCCCTCACAAACAACCAACACCTCCGCCACAACTTTTTCTCTCTCACTACACAAGACCAAATCATTCTCACCTTGGCCAAGCTCGAATCCCAGTGTCTTGGGGGCCCGCCATCAAACATGCAAAGCGGCTTGCACCTTGTCGCTTTCTTCCTCGACCACGCATACGCTTCTCTACCCGAGCAGCGCAAAGACATCATATCCGCAATTGCACGATGGATCCGTCTTCTTCGCAGGACAATCATTGACACGAATCCCTTTGACACACGCTTCGCTGCAGTACAATCTCTGCACGTACTACACTCCACTCTGGCCGCACGCCCCATATCAAACGCGGGACGCGCTTTACTCCTGAGTCTCAGCCTGGTTCTCTACGACCTCCTCAATGACGACGACGACGAAATCCGTGATCTAGCGGCGCGCACAACGGGAAATTTGCTTCGCGCCCAGGGGTATACGACGTCGTTATGCAAAGACACCGTGCCGATACTAAGCAGCTATCGTCTAGCACTGTTTACATGTCATACTTTTCACTCAACATCAGGAGGCGTCCTGGTTACTCAGGCTCTACATCGTCTGGCAAATACTACTACCACGGGAGAAGCACTCTTCTCCATGCCTTTTGCGGAGACATTTGCGCGGGAGAGGCAAGAAGACATGGCGTTGTTTGCGCAAGAGAAGCAGAATCTGTACAAGGATGATGTTTTGGATGTGGTACTTTGGTCGCGTGTATTACTTCGCCTGCCTGCCTCGTCTATCTCTTTGACGTTGAAGTCAGGACTAGCGAAATGGGTGGCGGATGGCCTGGCTGTGCTCACAGAAACTGCGACGAAGGAAGAAGATGGGGCGTTAGGATGGAGTTCGAAAGCCGAAGTGTTTACGCTAGGGATGCGAGTCTTTTGCGGGGCCGAGGTAGTCATGGGGTGGAGTGATGCGAAGACCAAGGGTGATGTGATGGTGGCGCTGGGTAAGTTTTTGCATGTGGCAAAGAGCAAGGGCATTCATGGCTTGTGGGTTGAGAGAATGGAAAGAGTGGTGGAGAAGGAGGTGTTGCGGGTGCTGGGAAAAATCAAGGAGAGTCTGGACGAAGTATGAGGTGCGCAATTTGATTCACGTTTTCAGGTCAGAAGCAGAATGAAGTAAAAAGTTGATTGTCAAGATGATCAATAATATGTGAACAACTGGCAAGAAAAGAAGCGATGTCATCCTTACAAAAAGGAAGTGTGAGAAACGATGGAAATTATCCCGCAATGTATTTACCGCCGATAGAACATGTTAATGGGACTATCGCTTACTTGTCGGCTCACACTCCCATACTTGGCCTGCCATGCAAAGAAATAAAGCAAGGCGGCGAGCGGCTGTCCCACAAGACAAAAACTGACCCAGAAGATCATATTGCCTGCGACCTTGCCTTGAATACATCTAATCTTCTGAATGACGTCGGTGAGCGCAATGAGTGGAATTTGGATCATCATGCCCGCAAATGCCACACCAATAATGTTATGCGTGGGCACTCCGACAAGCAACTCATGAAGTACACCGGAAAAGAAGAAGACGAGAATCTGAGCCACGGGAGGAGGGATGCCACGACCAACTAAAGGAGAGTAAATGTGCCGACGCATGAAATTTGTCACCGGCTTGTTCCAGGTTGTCCAGTAGGTGCGAATAGACGACACATTCCACCAGTCACCATAGAATTCCCTGTCGCCAAAACGCATTACTTCGGCAAGGGCATTAAGCGCCGACTGGAAAAGAGCAAAGAAGCCGCAGAGCCAGCAAAATACGGAGATGGTAGAGAGCTTCATAACGCGCTCGACAATAGAGGTGAAGTTGAGGGTAAGGACCTTGTCGAGGGAGTTTTGCAGCAGTGGCGCAGCGTATTGAGCCGAGGCAATCCAGATGACGATGCTGAGGCCCGCCACCTCGAGCAATCGCTTGAAGACAAAGTCCCAGCGTACTTTGTCTGTTCGAGGATAAACAGGCTGATAGACAAGAGTCGGGGCCCACCAAAAGTAGCAGAGATTCTTCATGTTGATGTTTTGCGGGTATGGGCACGTATTGTATAGCTCGGGAAGCGGATCAGCCTGTTTTGGGTGGAGGTAGGCATGGCGCAGGTCGCGGTTCGTGAGTGCGTATGAAGCGCACTTCAAGAAGACGATGACGGCGTGCATCTCGCATAGCGTTCCGATTCCCGGATGGTAGATGTCGTAGTAGACATACTTTGTGGCAATGTAGAGATTTGCGACAGCATTAACGCTGTGGAAGAAGGCTATCATGTACCAGGTCAAGTTGAAGCTGCGCAGTGCTGCTGCGTACCTGGCGGGACAATCGTTGTCATGCTCCCCGGCGATGCGGGCGTGCGCTCGGTTGGCCTGCCAGGCGGCGGCCAGTTCGATGAGGTATGTGACGAACAGGTGGGCAGGAACGAGGAGGTACAGGAGCAGGCCGGTGATGACGTCGGAGCGGCTGTAGTCGTGACAGGAGAGGCATATAAGGACACCATACTGGTCAGGTTAGCATGGTCAAAGACGAATGGATAGCGAAGACGCACCTTTTGTAGGTTCACAATCATCAATCGCAAGTTGGACACGACTAGTCCTGTTAGCCATGGGCGAGGGTGGTTGGAGTTTGGGAATGCGTACTGAGCACCAGGATCATGAGATTCCTGAAGCCAACAAAACTAGGGGTCTTGTCTGCATCGTGGCTCAGGCACGAGGTGCGCGTCAGGGAGTGTGTGGCGAAAACATGGCGATATTTTGTGTCGCGGGCGAGTTTGGTGGTTTTGTTGGTGGTGGTAATTGTGGTGGTCGCAGTAGGAGTCGCGGATTCGGAGGCGTCCTTTCCCCGGAAGACGGCAGTGTTGGCGGCAGGGGGAAAAGGAGAGGCGTCAATGGCAGAAGAGGAGGCCATCTGGGTAATTGTCGTCATGATGGGAGGGCAAGGCGACTTATTAGTAGTAGTATATAAGGCAAGGCGACTTGTGCCCAGAGCGCAATGGCTCAGGGTGGTAGTAGCGACTGGGGCTTGTGGAAAGGTGCGGCAGGCACAAGGGCGGGAAGAGGCTTGTTTGAGCGTGGGTTGTGGCGAGCGAGGTGGATTTGTATGCTCAGCAGCTGGGACAAGCCCGCCATGACGGCCACCCTCGGTCTCTGCATTCTGGGCTGCTGAGAGATACGAAGGCCCGTCTGAATTTCTGTTGGGAGTTGGCCAAGCGGGGGGTCTGCACGGTGATGCACCTCGCCCACATCCTAGTACGGAGGGGATTAGTTCTTGGTAGTACATGGACAAAGCCGTTGGACGGTGGCTTGCCCCCATGTACGCGCCTCGTGTGGCGCAATGTGGCTTGTAACTTGTGGCTCTGTGGCTCTGTGGCTTGGCGGACGTAGGACGCGACAAAGCACGCGCTGCACTGTACTGCTGCTACGTGCGTACATACTCTTCTTGCGCTCCACATACAACCGCAGCTGGCCCATCGCTACCAATCCCCTCATTTCCTTGTCGCCGCTCTTTGCTGTGATCCCTTTGCCCATGCGCATCAGCTAGGCAAGGTTGTCTGGCAGCAGCAGCCAGCATGGAGCGCGAGTACCATCGCCCCGAATTCGAAGGCGGCCTGCGTCCCCGACCGAAACGTGAGTATCACTACTGCGCATGCCTGACCCCCAATCCCAGTCGATTCTCTTTCTATTCATCATGTATTTCACTTTCTGTGTCGTACTCGCGACATGGCAATTATTGGCCTTCGGAGCTGACTCGAGTCTGCAGGTGCCGTCACTGACTATGGCTCAACAACGGTGCAATGGATGCGCAATCGGCGCCCACGGTACAAGAACGTCCCCAGGCCAGAGGTAGAGCGGCCGAGTGCAAGCTACATTGTCGATATGCAGCCTCCTGCAGCGCGCATCGCCAGTGCTGCCGAATCCATACCTGCAAAGGCGGTACATTCGTCGCTCAACAAAGTAAAGCACCCCATCAACGTAGTCAAGTGGACGCCAGAGGGGCGGCGCCTACTCACAGGCTCGACCAGCGGCGAGTTCACGCTGTGGAATGGCATGGGCTTCAACTTTGAGACCATTATGCAGGCTCACGAGGCGGCCATTCGTGCTGTCGAGTACACTTCTACCGACGACTGGCTGCTGTCTGCCGACCAGACCGGAGTCGTCAAGTATTGGCAGACCAACTTTAATAACGTCAAGGAGATACAGGCGCACACAGAGGCTGTGCGGGGACTCGCCATAGCCCCCACTGACTCCAAGTTTGTCACATGCGCCGACGATACCACACTGAAGATCTGGGACTTTGCGTCAAGTACCGAAGAGTCGACGCTGACAGGGCATGGATGGGAAGTCAAGTCGGTCGACTGGCATCCGCACAAGGGGCTGCTAGTTTCGGGATCAAAGGATCACCAGGTCAAGTTCTGGGATCCGCGGACAGGCCGCTGTCTGACGACACTTCATGGACATAAAAACCCAATATCAAAAACCATGTTCGAGTCTGTCCAAGGAAACATGCTAGCAACCTGCGCTCGTGATCACACCGCCCGCATCTTTGATATCCGAATGATGCGCGATGTCTTACTGCTCAAGGGCCACGAGAAAGATATCATTACAATGGCGTGGCACCCCATGCACAAGAACCTGTTGTCTACGGGAGGTGTAGATGGCAGCATTCATCATTACCTTCTCGACGAGCAAAACCCTCCCCCAGGTGTTGCGCCGTCCATATCACCCTACGACGCTGCAGACTCACAAAACGCTCCTTCGCAAACCATATATCCTGCACACAGCCTGCAATACGCTCACGACTTTACGGTCTGGACCATGGACTGGCATCCGCTCGGCCACATCCTCGCCTCTGGCTCCAATGACCGCGTCACTCGTTTCTGGACACGCCCCCGGCCTGGCGATACAAACTACATCAACGACCGGTACCACATTGGCCAAGCCGCAGCAGAAGCTCAGGGTACCTTTGACCGCAGCCAAGGCCGACGACAGAAGATGGAAGAAGAAGAACAGGAAGCAGAGGATGAAGCAGAAGGCCTGGTTGACCAGAAACTCCCGTCTAGGAACATGGCCGGTGCGCCCTTCCTTCCCCCAGGTCTCTCACTCCCAGGACTCTCTGCACCACCAGATGGCACTTCAAGTGCTCTCCCAGGTATTGGTGGTGCAAGCCAACATTCTGTTCATCCTCCTCCGCCACCACCTCCACCGGCAGGAATGCCCTTCCCGCCCCAACCAAACGCAAGCGGCGCACCCATTCCTCCTCCCTTCTCAGGCATGGACCCATCTCACATTGCTCAACTCATTGCCTCTGGCTCTCTGCCGCCCCCTCCGCTCCCTCACGGCCACGGTCCGCCTCCACCTCATGGCGGAAACGCTACTGCTCCTCCATTTCCTCCACCCCCGAATTTCCCTGGTTTCCCCCAGGGAATGCCGCCGGGTATGCCGCCTCTTCCCCATGGCATGCCTCCTCCTGGTTTCCCTGGCTTTCCGCCTCCACCGCCTCCTGGTGGATTGGGCAGTGCTGCGCCGCCGCCAGGGTGGCCTGGTCAACTTCCGGTGCAACAGCCGCAGCAACAGCAACAACAACCGCAGCAGCAGCAAGGATTTGGGGGTGGAGGTGGGCAAAGTGGTGCAGGAGGCAATGATGGCCTGGTAAGGAAGAGAGCACCATTACCGGATCAGCAGGATGCATTGAAAGCAGAGATGAGTCAGGGGAGGTATAGGAAGGCGAGGTAGTTTTTTAAACGTCTAGGTCTGGGTGTTGCGAGGGAGTTTAGCTACCAATTGTCCAAGTGTACGAAGTCAAGATTATGCGAAGAATCCAGTTTTACGAGAGCAGTGTTTTTGGCGTTTTTTCTCCTTCTCTTTCATTCTACTTTATGATGAAGGAATCTTGAGAAGAGAGGGGGAACAAAAGGTGCCCCAGTAATCAACACTTTTATTCCTTGTGCTTTTTTCCTCAAACAGGATATCCAAACCACCCTTTACTTTTCCTCACAAGTCCTTCAACAACCCCGCATCCGGTATATCCTTGAGACATTGCACCTTTGCCTTTTCCCGCAGCAAGGCGTCGCCCCCGCCTTTTACAACAGCCTCGCCAAAATTCCACAGCTCATCCAAAAACGCAGGCACAAATGTGCCAGGGCCACTGACATTGTGTCGCTCAGCAGCAGTCTGAGCCGCAATTTCGTAATGCAAAATGGCAGCTACAGCAGCATGAAGTTTATCCTCGGGGTTAGCAGCGAGGTAGGCGGATAGCGTGGTACCCAGTGTACACCCACTGCCCGTGATGCGACCGAGATACTCGTGTCCATTTGCAATGGCATATGTGCGTATGCCGTCGGACACCACGTCCGTCACGCCTGTCATGAGGACGAGGTTGCGCTCGCGAGCCGCAAGGCGCTGGACTAGATATGCTTTTTGGGCTAGAGAGAAGAGCGAGGTGCCGCTGTCTACACCGCGTTGCTGCAAGCTATCCGTCATCGTGTACCCGGATGCACGCGCTACAGCTAAAATCTCCTTTTCGTTTCCTTTGATCAAGTCGAAGTAGCCGGTGCCCATGAGGGTGGAGAGGGCAGCGCGTCGGACGGATGTTGCGCCTGCGCCTACGGGATCGAGAACAATGGGGCTGCCGGCGGCGTTGTATGCGGATATGGCTTTTTGGTAGTTGAGGATGCCGTCAGGAGTGACGGTGCCCATATTCACGACCAAGGCACCGCCGAGCTGGGATAGGTCGTGGGCTTCCTCTCCGTAGTTTGCCATGATAGGCGAAGCGCCAATGGAGAGGGCGACGTTGGCGGCAAAGTTTTGGACGACCAGGTTGGTCATGTTGTGGGATAATGGACCTAGCTGCTTGACCCTTTGTGTGCCTTTGACCGCTTGGGCTAGGAGAGACGTAATTTCATCTTCATCCTTCTCGTGCCAAAAGTGTGGCTCGGTCGACTTGAGTTTGAACGGTGGTGGGGATTTGAGAAGCTTCAATAGGTTTTGCGAGGCAGCTTTGGGGTCAGAGGCTCCGACTATGGCTGATACTACCGCAACGCCGTCAATGGTTTTGGGGTTGGGTTGGATAGGCGTTGGGGCGAGAAGTTGGTGAGTTACGCGCTGCACATTCGAGGCGTTCACTCCACCTATGCACACTGTCTTGACGATCTTCTCTGCCTCACTCCCTTGGTCAAGGTATCTCAGTATTTTGCGGATACCAGGAATGCCGATTATTTCCTTGGTGTTCTTCTTTGTGTTTGTGGCGTATAGAGTGCCAATGCCTAAATAGTCTGCTCCTTGTTCAACGGCAACCCGGGCCTCTTGGATGGAAGAGACGGTGGCGCCGATGATCTTGTCTTTGCCCAGGATACGGCGGGCTTCGACTACGTTCATGTCATCCTGCCCCAGATGTACACCCTCACAACCGACAGCCAATGCGACGTCAACACGGTCGTTTATAACAAGGGGGATGCCGTGTGCTCTGCATTTTTCATGCAGGGCTTTTGCTGTCGAGATGAGGAGGCCGGTGTCAGAGGTCTTGTCTCTGTACTGGACAATGGTGACACCGCCGAGTAAAGCGTGTTCAACAACATCCACCAAGTTGCGGGAGCCGAGAATGGCTTCTGTGGAGTCAGTCACGAGATATAATCTGTAGTCTACTTTTTGGCCGCTCATCTTTTCCGTTTTGCGTACGTTGGGGGACTCCAAAACAAATGTGACCCCCAGCATGCAAGGTCAAGACGTTGGAAGACGCTATCGGAGATGACGCAATCGAAACGGGTTCGGCGCAGGCCTTCAATTGGCTGGGGAAGAAGCAACAATGGCTTCAGCAGTACACGTTTGCCATGTAGGTACGTGCACGGTATTTGTGCGGGTGCAGGTGTCTGTGTGTGTGTGCAGTGCTCTGAGATTGCTGTGCGGGGCCCAACTACGGTGCCCCTCGTTAGAAAAAGCACATGTCGACAATGATTGGCAACGGGCCTCGCAGCCTATATGTAAGGCATGAGTGAATACAGGCTACATACACGTGTGTCGGCTGCTATCACTGAATTCTGGCCGGCCATGGTTGATGTTTGAGAGTGGAGAAACGTGGCTTGGAAACGTGTTCTCTTCGCCACCACGACCCGCTGCTTGTGCTGGTGGTCAGCAACCAGGCTGCAGAGGCAGAGATTGTTTGAGCGGCAGACTAGGTGTAGGTGTAGGCGCCTTTGTCGCTGTCGGCCGGCTTCATGCAGGAGCGGCTTGCTGAAACAATGCCTGGCAATGTGGTCTGCTTTCTCGTTTGGCCCCAACGGCGGCGTGTCGGATGACTGCCTCCATACTCTTATGTGTGTAGTATACACGACAGCTGGCCACCTCTTGCTATGGCGGCAAACACACCTGTCCTGCAGGATCAATGCCTGGCACCCGCGTGAACATGCAGAAAAAAAAACCGTGCAATGCAAGGCTGCGGGCGTCGGGAGGGGTGTGGGCGGTTTGGTAGGGCGGATTGTGCTAGTGTGGCTCGGCAAAGTCGAAAAACTAACCTCCGCCGTCCCCATATAACTTCTCTTGACCACCCACGACTCGCTCCCACACGCACACTCACCCTCTGCACCGTCCAAAAATCCATCCACCGCATCCAACAATCCACGCCACTGCCTCTCCACGGGCATCAAGAGCACAACACTCTCAAACCCCCCTCACCCGCCTGCTTGTCGCCCTCCCGCGACTTGCCCTAGCCGCCACCACCACCACCCCACGCCTCGAGGCCACACGCACAACCCGCTCCTCAGAGTTGCCAGCGACATCAGGAGTATATGTATTCGCGCCAACGTTACGCCTTCCGAGTCGAACCTCCCCCCAAACTGCAAAAATTTCGCTGTATGCGGATACCAAGCAGTACTATACACCAGACCAACGGCTAATCCACTGCCCCTCTTGACCCCGAGTCACGCCTGTCTACCACCCCTACTACCCCAGAGCCTGCATTTGCGCATGTCTCTTTCGGCCCTCGTCAACATACCCGACCCGACCTTGTTTGTCCGCACGCTGCACTACCAGTAACAATCTTACCCTTCTGTTCCCCGCACCACCGTCACCATGGCCACCGTCAACATTCGCCGCGATGTCACCGACCCCTTCTACCGCTACAAGATGGAGCGTATCCAATCCAAGATTGAGGGCAAGGGTAACGGCATCAAGACTGTCATTGTCAACCTGACCAGCGTCGCTGGCTCGCTCGCCCGTCCCCCTGCTCACGTCATCAAGTACTTTGGTTTCGAACTTGGAGCCCAGACAAACACTAGTCCCAACGACGACCGCTGGATCATCAACGGCGCCCACGACGCCAGCAAGCTGCAGGACTACCTTGACGGCTTCATCTCCAAGTTCGTCCTCTGCAAGAAATGCAAGAACCCCGAAACCGATGTCCACATCAAGGATGGCAACATCACGCTCGACTGCAAGGCGTGCGGAAAGATTTCCGAAGTTGACCCTCGTCTCAAGCTTAGCTCTTTCATTCTCAAGAACGAGCCCAAAAAGGGCAAGAAGGACAAGTCTAGCAAGAAGGCTGAGCGCCGTGCCCGCAAGGAGGCCGAGGCTCGTGGCGAGGCCGGCTCGCCCGACAACGGCAGTCCCGGTGACAGCGCAGAGGAGAATGGCGACGACGGCGACCTTGCCCTCGAGGCTGGCAGTGATGACGAGCTCACTCGCCAGATCAACGAGGGCGCCAAGGAGATTGAGGAGGAGGATGCCAAGGAGGTCGAGTGGTCCATTGACACATCTGAGGCGGCCATCAGGGCCCGTGCCCAGGATCTCCCCGACGACCTCAAGCGTGCTCTTGTCATTGAGGAGGACGAAGAGGGTGGCTCCAACTACGACACTTTTGGCAAGTGGATCATCGATACGGGCGCAGAGAAGGGCGGCGTAGAGAATCTCGACAACGTCGACATCTACATCAAGGCCAAGGAACTCGGTATCGAGACCAAGCACCGCACCCTTACTGTCATCCCCCAGACTCTGTTCACGGAGAAGATTGTCAAGCAGATTGACGCCCGTGCTCCGATGCTCAAGAAGATGATCACGTCTGACAAGCACGAGAAGGCTTTCCTTGGCGGTATCGAGCGCTTTGTGGGCATTGAAAAGCCTGAGCTCATCCCACAGGTATCTGCCATCCTGCTCAAGGTGTACGAGAACGACCTCGTGTCTGAGGAGCAGCTTCAGACTTGGTGCTCCAAGGCCAGCAAGAGGTATGTTGACCTCAAGGTCAGCAAGACTGTTCGTAAGTCGGCCGAGCAGTTCAAGAACTGGCTTGAGCAGGAAGAGAGTGAGGAGGAGGACTCTGACTAGAACGGTTATACTGACAACCGTGCGTGGTGAGAGTCTGTAGATCAGCCGACCGCCAACTGTCTCTACCTCTGCGTTGCTTTTTGTGTCGGCTTGTTCCTAGTCTGGTATCGCTTGATTTTAATTGAAGACGATCCTGTATTCTCTCTCTACTTTATACTCTACTCTACCTAGCCAATCATTAGAAGAAGAAAACCCTGATTTTTGCAAGACTTCGCTTCATGACCGTGCATTGCCATCTACTTACATGTGTACCTACTTGAGTGCACCTGTGCCCCACTACTATACCGTAGTCAATTCCTTCCACCAGGTGCTCGGGCCCACGCTGGGCACACGGCGAAGTCTCTGCGTGCATGTGTAGAAACGCCATCCGAGCCCATAGCCCGTGCTACAGCTAGTCAACGAGAACATGGCGCGCACCTGCATGCCCGCCCCCCACTCTATGATCAATCTTCGCTTGTACCCTGCCACTCACGGCTTGTAGCTTCTTATGCTCTTCCACTGACACTCCTCCACCACCCACCCTCTGGCCTCTGCCATGCAAGATAGCGGCACCCAGATAGAGTGAGAGGAAGAAAAAAGCGAGCATCGGACCTCGCCTACCCTAGTGCCCCAGGTCCCTACCGCGTCAACCACGTCCTCAGCTCCCACATGGTCCATGTCCACCCGCTGCGAGCTTAGTCTCCGAGGTTTTGCCCCACAGAGGCAAGGATAAGTGGGGGTTCCATGCTCTGGATCCTGGCCAAGAACGCCTTTTTTTCAATCCACCGCTCCATGGTGGGTGGAGCGCGCGACGCGACTGGGTGAGCGAGAACCCAAAAGTCTGGCTTATAATGTGACCGGCCCCTCGTCCTGGCTATAACCCTTTTCCAAGGAACCGTACGCCTTGTACACCTCTCGTGAGCGACTTTGGGGTTTTGCGCTCACGTCAAATCCGAAAAGCTCCCACAGATTATCATCCTCGTCTAGTACTCGACCTTGATCGCCCATAGGCCTAGCGTCATGAACCAAGTCCAAGTCCACCCCGCCGAGGGTGTTGTTGTCCAGGATGCGCACCAGCAGCACTACGATCCCCAGTCAGTGCACAAGACAGGCGCCGGCCACTATGTGACGTCTGAAAACGAGTCGCATAGCGTCGCGCCAGCCAACGAAATCTTGGAACGCGATGCGCAGACAAAGGGACGCTGGTTCCAGTACATCAAGACGAAGCAGTTCTGGGTAACGCTAGTGATTGGGCAGGGTATGTATCCATGTCGACCTACTCCAATGTAGCACTGCTAACCAAGAACACGCAGTCCTTGCCATTTGCATTACCTCGACGAACACCTTCTCTTCTTTGCTCTCGGCAGAGGGCACTTCGATTCCCGCGTTCCAGACCTTCTTTAACTACGTCCTACTCAACATCATCTACACCTCATATACCCTGTACAAGTACGGTTTCAAAAAATGGGTCCGTCTCATTGTAAAAGATGGATGGCGTTTCTTCATTTTAGCTTTCATGGACGTCGAGGGTAACTACTTTGTTGTCCTGGCGTACCGCTATGTAAGTCGTACTCGCTTGCGTTCATCCACGAGCAATCTCTAACACACCTGCAGACTACTATTCTCAGTGCCCAGCTAATCAACTTTTGGGCCATCGCCGTCGTCGTCATCATCTCCTTCTTCTTCCTCAAAGTGCGCTACCATTACACCCAAATCTTCGGTATCCTTCTCTGCATCGGCGGCCTAGGCGTGATCTTCGGCTCAGACCACATCACGGGTAGCAACAACTTTGGCGCTACCGATCAAGTCAAAGGCGACTTGTTTGCTCTCCTAGGCGCCACATTCTATGGTCTCTCTAATGTGTTCGAGGAATGGCTCGTTTCTGAACGGCCTCTTTACGAAGTCGTTGGCCAATTGGCTTTCTGGGGCATGTTGATCAACGGCACGCAGGCTGGCATTTTCGACCGCGATGCCTTTCGCACCGCCACGTGGAACGCAGATGTCGCCGGCTACATTGTGGGCTACACACTCATCCTCTCCCTCTTCTACTCGCTCGCTCCCGTTCTGTTCCGCATGAGTTCTGCCGCCTTTTTCAACATTTCCCTGCTTACAGGAAGTTTCTGGGGTGTGGCTATTGGTGTCAAGGTGTTTGGGCTCAAGATTCACTGGATGTACCCGATTGCGTTTGTCTTGATTATCATCGGCCAGGTTATCTATTTCCTGAGACAGAGCTCGGTCGGCGAGGCGCTGAAGCCTTGGCTGGGAAAGAATCAGGAGAGGGGACATGCTGGGCTGGGTACGGCGAAGAGGAGGGTCGAGAGGCCTGAGGCTATTGTTTGAGGATGTGTTTTTCTCATACGGGATAGATGAATGGATGGTTGGGGAGATGCGAATACCCTGGTTGATACGAGGTTCACGTATTACTATGATCTTGAACCGCTCGATAATGAATGATGCTTTTTTCTCACTGAAATAGTCATGCCGCTCTACTCTTTTTTTTTGAAAATCAATGTTAAATCTAGTTTGTCCATGTACGCCTGGATAGGCGAAAGGTTGTGCAATGTCATTGGATCCATATGATTGCAGAAAACTACCTCTACACCCACGTTATTAAATCACTAGAGGTCTGCGTGAAAGTAAAACTTGGATACTACTTGTTTGCTAGCTCCTTAGTTGGAGCCTCTCCAGCGAGGGCAAAAGTGGGAGTAGTCATGTTCTATCCGTGGGATAGTGCCAAGCTTTTGGTATATCGATAACATCACGTGGGCGCTTTCGAGAATTCTCGTCCACAAATACCGATTATCCACGGATGTAATGAACCTATTCTGATTTTGATGGCACATACGACCATAGATTCAAGAAATTTAGCCATCCCGTTCGATCTGGCCTATACAAGCTTGAAATCGGCGGATTAGTAGTTAGGTGGGTGACCACTAGCGAATCCCCGCTGTCGTATGTATGTTTTTGCTTTTTTGCTTGCACTGTCTTTAGCCAAGCTGTCTTTTTTTACACAAGGCCCAATAGCCCATCTCTAGATTAATGCAGTTTGCGTTAATCAAGGCTCTAAGTGGCGACAGCGGCGTCTCGGAGGATGGGCGAGTACGACTACCCAGGTGATTGACCGCCAAGTGCGTAATGGTGTTAGTATTGGGGATAGATACAGAGGCGAAGTTGCTACCGGGGAAGTTGACGTTGTTTGCGTTTGCGTTGACGAGGATCAGTGCCAAGTTCCTTTTGTGATACCAGTCCCTGTGGTCGTCTGCGCTGTTCTCGCCGTGTCGAAGGTCGAGTGCCTGCATATTGCGTCAGGCGCTGGCAGCCCGGATCTCCGTGTTCCCTGAATTCCTTATCTCGGTTCCATCCTGCTGCGTCCCAGGGGATTCAGGATGGGTTGTCCTCAGTGGGTGCTTTGTGATCGTTGAAGTATTCTACGTTTGTCATCACATTGCTTAGGAGTTCTGGGCTGTGTATTAGCAAATAGTAACAGGTAGGATGGGTGGAAAACACGAAGCGGAGGGAAACAAGGTAACGTACTGTTGCAGTTGCCTTGCAAGGTTTGCTGCCAGATTGGGACACCGGTTCTCGTGGTCCCAATGGATTCTTCGGGTTTAGTGCGTTGTCTCCGAGGGCAGGCTGCCAACCCCATCCTCCCTCCTCGGAATAAGCAAACGGAAATTGATCACAACTCTGTGTTGAAAGAGTCTACACTTATAACTGTTTCAACTTTGCTTCGAGGGGAGTCGGATAAAGATCTGGGTACAAAGAGAACCTTGGCGCATATTGCTTTAGCCCTGCCTTTACACAGTATGTGCAAAGTTGGTTGAGCCTACCCTTCAGGGTTTAGATATACTGATCATCTTTAGGGAGAGCAACTGCATTATAAGTTCAAACTCTGTTAGGATATAGAGGCGAATAGACCGCGCAATAATATGTCTCTGGCTTTGTTGAAATTAATAGCTAATCGATACTGCACAAATGCCATCAACGCCTTGGGCTTTAGTTTTTTTCGCTATATCTTCCCTTGCTCTTTATACAGTCATTAATAATGCTGACTTTTAGACGACACGAGCGTCTCTTTGAACCTTAGCTGAGCATCGCGCGGCTAAACTGACAATTTGGCTGCGTCACTGTGCATTTGCATCTCCTATCTTGTTTCGACGGAGGAATTCAATAGAGTACCCCGCCAGGACTGCATCGTATCTAGGTTACACCACCCACAAACAAACACTGACCATTTTCTATCAATCTGTACACCAACTTCGCTTCCCATAATGAATAAATTAGAGAAAGCCAAAAACTCCGCGGACTCTAGCACATGCATCTGTTGCAAGCGGTCAAAGACGGGAGGTGCCTTCTTCGAGCTCAAGTCCTACACCCCTGGCGAAACACCAAAGTCCAGGTATAAGCAATTGGAAGCTTAGATCACTGTTTTTCGTGAAGCAAGCGATCAAGGCTGCCAGCGATGTGCAATAGTATTCAAAATGGTCACAGCGCGTGAAAAGAGACAACCGCGAAGATAGTAATAGCTACATAGTTGTCAGCAACATTTCATCTGACGATCCGGTGACCAATATGGACGTACGATTGACGAGAGAGTATGCATCTTTTTCATCGAATGACGTTATGCTGGAATTGCTGAGTGCGAAACGTACGTGTCTCACAAATCGATCATGCGACTTTACCGTAGCATTTGAGTTCTAATAAAGTGAAGACAGCAGTTCAACCGGCATGCTGGGAAGCCTCACAGGACAATAGAACCTTTTTAGTAAACCGTTATGGTTTGAAGACGCCACTTCTGATGATGCGCTACAAGAGAACATCAAGTCTCTGGAGCGTTGTTTAGCGCACCACAAATACTGCACAAACATCCCGAGCAAGCTTCCCAAGAGATGCCTCGAACTGAATCAGACAACTATGGCGTTACGAGACACTGCCTCGTTCCTTTCAGTGGAGCGATATGTTTGTTTGAGTCATTGCTGGGGCCCCGAAGGCCCGACTCTTCAACTAACAAGCACAACTGAGAGCGACCTACGACAAGGTGTTGACTTGGACACAGTCCCTCGAACTTTCTCCGAAGCCGCAAAAGTATGCCTGAAAATGGGCATTCGATTCCTGTGGATTGATGCGCTCTGTATGTTAGACCCCAAACTACGATAGAAGACCGCTAAACGCCTTGCAGGCATCATTCAAGGGAACGAGGCTGATTGGATGGAAGCAGCGACCACTATGGCAAACATGTATGAGAATGCTTTCTTCACGATAGCTGCAACTGGTGCTGACAATAGTGACGAGGGTCTTCGACCCTTCAGAGAGTAGTCCAAGCCTGTGAGGCTCGGAACCTCCGACATTTTTGTACGAGAATGTATCAGTAAGGACAGCTGTATGTTATATGGGACTCGCAATCGCACGACTTGGCCACTGCTGTCACGTGCTTGGGCGTTCCAAGAAGGCCAGCTTTCGCCACGGATGTTGCGCTTCAGTTGCTATGAGATTGTTTGGGATTGCCGCACAACACGAGTAGAGCATGAGGAGGAAAAACGGGAATTCATTCTAGGCGCTGATGCCAAAGCGCTATTGTAGGAAGGTGAGTCGTTGTTGCGCAATCAAGAAGGCGACAATCCCATTGACACGCTAGGTGCCCCCACCTCTAGCATGCTAGGAGAGTGTCTATGTTGCCCATGTGTCAGTAAGGCGCTCTCTTTGTTATGCGTTATGCCAACGCAAGACTCCTGCTATATATAGTATCTACCCATACAGATGTTAGTTGTCAAGTATATCTACAATCCTGCTGTTAGTGGCAATACATTAGTGTGATCGAAGGTGGCATCAATGACAGTCTCGCGGACATTTGTTACGACAAACCAGTCAATCTTCTTCGGCTCCTCGTCGGTCAAAAAGGTGAATTGCTTGCCGAACTGTTTGGCAATCGATCCAGGGGGCCCGTCTAGCATGACAAATCCGTATGGGTCGTCACCATAGTCGACTTCCAGATTGTCCGGGGTCGTGTCTTTGTGATTGTTATCAAAGTTATTGGACCATTGCCAGGTGACACCGTCATTCTTGTCATCGTACGCATCGCTCCAAAGGTAGGCGGGGTTCACTGGCCAATCCTTCGTCAATCGTGATGGAGGCGAGCAACAAAGTGTGTTATCCAGAGAGAGCCCATCGCCTAACCAACAGACGGACATTCCATTGTCAAGCCCGAGGTTTGGTGGCGTGGTTTGAGCTTGTGTAACCATCAGTCGCCCGTCCAAGCAATGCTTGCTGCGGAAAATGCCAATCTCTTTGCAATAGTCTTCCTTGGAATTTGCATATTGAGAGACTGGAGATTGGTATTTTGCCATGAAGTGATCAGGGTCATTGGGCCATTGGCAGTTCTCGAAGGGATCGTCTTTCGGGCAACAGAAGGATCTGAAATGCTGATGCGTCTTGGTACCACCTTGACCGTCGTTGTGCATACCTGTTTGAGTTTTTCAGGTGTCTCCATCATTTTGATCATACCGTGTCGCAACACTGACCTCATCAGATGAGCAATGCCGGTTTTCGTCCGCAGTCCAATCGCATCCAGTCCAGTCGCATTTCTATACGATTGGGGTAGAGTCGCAACAAAACTTACGAGTGCCAAATATACACAATGCTTTCCCGAGTGGGTCGATATAGGTGTTCTGGTTTAGTCCGAATTGCGATTTGCCGCATTCACCACTGCAACCGAAAACGCTCCGTTCTGGAGCACCGATCCATTCGCAAATCTTTGGCATAGCTTTGGTAGGGCAGCATACGTGTTGGAATTTGCCTTTAGGACAATGGACGCTCGAAGACCCATCGCCTACATTGGCGTGCATTTCGTGGTCAATTGCCAATGAGAAGAAGCCTGGCTTACACATTTTACTACCAGTGTTCCGTGCTACTCGAGAGGTATTACGAGTCTGAGACAACTGGAGATCCACTGCCTAGCACAACCTTCCCAAGCACTTTCTTTCCACCGTACCCTAGTAATGCTGACTGAGTTACCGAGGAACTGCGGGAAGAGTGTGGGATATCAAGATTGCGCAAATTCATAGGGTTGTTCTCTGTACACGAATTATCGGAACGATGTTCCATCCCTCAGCATACAGTAACGTTCGTGGATGTGATGAAGAGGGATCACCCCCGCAGTTCTCGAGGTGCCCTGACAGATGGCCTCCGCTAGGACTTGCTTCAAAATCTCGGATGTGCTCTGGCCTGATTTTTTTGTACCAAACCGACTGTCCATGAATGTCGAGAAAGTGCACCTTGACCAATTTTTCTTGCAGTGCCTCCTCGTCAAAAAGGAAGTGAATAGATTTGGACTTCATGACTGCGTTGTACAACGGCAGTCTCGCCTCATCGTTTGGTGGTGAGACTGCAAGCTGGCTTTCGTCATTCTCCGGGTGCCCATCGTTGTAATGGACGACAGTGTCTATGAGTTGAGGTAGACGCAGGAAAACCCTTGTCCAGTCGTGCCCATATTGACCATAAAGACTCTCGTCGTCAAGAACAATCTCCGGCCCAAAGTCTGCTTGACCGCACTCGAACATTTCCTGGTAAGCAGTGTCGAGTTTAACCGCATAACAAGTACGGATCCAGATTGGGTAAGGGACACGGCTCAGGAATTTCTGGGTTAGATTGCGCTCGGTGATCGTCTGGTGGGGAGCCAATATACGCTGAACTCGCGATTGCGGTGGCAGATATGGCGCATCGGGAGGAGGACTATCCGTGGGACTGCACATTCTCCAGTATGGCTAACGCAAATCTTAGTTTAGCACATTTTGCAGTACTTTATGCAGTTCGTCGTGAACAAGGCACCCACACTGCGATCAATATGGTTCATCGACAGCTATCTGGAAGCAAGGTCGTTCCACTGCTCCTGATCGTTCTCTTCCGCTTTATCGACATCCCAATTAGTCTTTGCATATCGCGTTAGTAGATGGCAGACAGAAATAAAGTGAATACACTGACTAGGACAAATTGGTGGAATGGCAAATTGCCATACTCGGCTCCCGGGTTGAGCAGTGTTGATTCATGCTCATGAACAGGCTTCATAGCCAATATTTCAGTCTACTGCATCTCGGAGATTGAACCTCACGCGATATAAGAAATATGTAAATACTGGAGACTCGCCAAGAGCCAAGCAGACGCTATGTCGCGAACCAATCCTATGAGCAAGAGCCCATGCGCTGTCCAGTTACGTTATTCTACTTGCTCTAACGTGTTTTACAAGCGAGCGGGCCATACAAGCGAGCGGGCCACCCCACCAACTTTGCGCACCTCTTTACGTGTACAGCTCTACCACAACTAAATAAAACTCATATATATTAAGATAGTAGATTAAATACTATCTAAAGTATCTTTCTTACATGTACGC
>NW_006912176.1:0-71271 GCF_000523435.1 Bipolaris zeicola 26-R-13
TTACCCCCACCACCAGCACCACCGCCGGTCGTGGTACATAGCCATCAGAGACAAAAAGAGGGTTACATACACAGCATGTAAGGCTCAGGCTAGACCTGGCGAATTCAAACAAGATATACAAGTGCCACGCAGCGAGCTTGAGACACGAGGCCGTGGGTCCAAGTCGGGGGAGCTAAAGGGTATTCGCTTTAGTACAGAGATGCATCTATCAAGTGTCGTGTTACAAAAAAACAACAACACATTGTGTGTTTAGGGCTTGAGACGGAACATGGGAACATGGGGGTTTTTTTTTGTTGCGAGCATGTGAGAGTGTGGGGTACGCAAGTAGTAGTCAATGGGACAAACGGGTAGGAAATGTAGCGTCGTCCGTCATGTATGTGTGCATTGCAGACCAAATCGGTTGGGATTCGGACTCACAGACGGGTACGTAAGGTTGTGAAAGCGTGTTTTTTGGTTTTGTACGAGCATGGTGGTGTGATTGGTGGTGGGCCGAGGGTACATGGTAAGGCATAAGAGAGAGAGACAGAAAGATAGCGAATGTGCGCAGGGCCCCCGTGGAGAAAGAAAGAGAGGGCGGACATGTGGGCGTTGTCCACCCATCATGTGTGCCAGATGGTGCAATGAGAAGATGCTGGCAAGCGCTCTCTTGTTTGCCCCCCCTCCCCCCTCAACTGTTTGCTCAACAGATACTCAAGGGCGACGCTTCACAGCCAGTCGATTAGGGAACGACGTGTAGTCACGATGCAGGCAAAAAAGGGCTTTCTCTCCGGTCAGGGTCCGTGTGTACGTGGATACCAAGTTTCATTTGGCGCTTTCGGGGCGGGCTCTCTCGTCCTCGAGGGTAGACAGAGAGGACTCGCCAACTTTTTTTTTACACAAGCGCTGTACTACATGCCAATAACACAATCCCAGTTCAGAAAAAAAATTTGTACAACAACAAAATCTGTGCTTCTCCCCAATGGGTCTATTAGAACTTATCAATACTGATTGGAATATATGTGCCCAACAAGTCCCCATTACTTTTTTTCCCTCCTACCAAAAAGGGTAACAAAGACCCGCGACTGCGCTTGCCCTCTCGACTCGAGTCCCCCCAGGAGAGGGACGAGTCAAAGGTGTAGCCGCCGAAACAGACAGCAATTGTGCTCCGCAGGTGAGCACAAAGGGAAAACAATTAGATGAACAATGAAATTAGCTGAAGAGCCATCGCTGCGTGGAGCACACAGCGTGATGACGATGCTCGCTTTTCGCCCAATGCAGACGCATGCATCGCTTTTTCTTTCCCAACCCGCCCAACAAACAAACACAAAAAACCGCCCCATTGAAGGGAGAGCGCAGTACGCCTCTAATAATTGTTCAAACAAAGGAAATTCGTCGCTCTGATGAGTCGTGTCGTCGTGGCGCAAAATAAAAAAGCGCCAATATGTTTTGGGTCATTCACTCGTACTTTCGTAAATCGACCCTCGTTGCGCGTATCAGGCGCAAAGAGGGCCAGTAATGTACAGTCGCACGCGATCAAACAGAAAAAGTTGATCGCGCCCGATGACGACAGAGAGGGTGGTGTTGTCCTCTGTCGCATTATCGTTCTAATATCCTCGGGTGCCATTCGAGGAACGGCCTAGGAACGAACTAGGGAACCGCAGGTCGCTGAGGAACCTGAAAAACGCGCGCTTACGCGAGGGGTTGGTCGGAATTAGTGCGGCGGCTTGTTGCATGGGACCGACAATGTCCTCGTCACCGAGATTGGGGAATTTACCCTCGCTCTTCGGGTCGTGGAGCGTTGGCATCTTACTGAGGGGCCCTGGCTCCGTGGGAGAGTATGGCGCAAGCTCTTCGCCAAGGGCAGCCGCATGCGCCTTGGCCATGTCATGGTTACTTTTCCATTCGGCGTCGATTTCAGCCCATTTTTGTTCGGTGAGAAGATAGTGCTTCGATGTCACTCCATAATGTTCGGCGGTGCGCACTTGGTGCTTTGCATAATTGCGCCGCGCTTGGGCCCACTCGGCTAGGTGCTCTTCGATAGATGCAGAGTCGCACACTTCGGGAATGTATGGCTCAGGGAGGATGGTGAAGTTGGCGTGGCCCAAGATGTTGGCCCATCTGTCGTCAGGGCTAGCGAGCATCAGGGGAGGAATGTCGGCCGATGACACAGCAAACCCTGCATTTGGTCCTCGCATAGAGGCGTAGGAGGGCTTCGAGGACAGAGGGGGAGTAGGGTAGGTGCGCGTTGGAGGGGTGGGAGCATAAGCCAGACCCACTGACTGAGTCGCGTCAGCAACTGCTGGTGACTGTAAAGGCGATGAAGCCGGCACGTCTTCGGTCCGAGAGTGTACCAGCATGGGCGGTAAGAGTGGCGTAGCGGCATATCGCTCTCGTTCTACTTCCTCGGGATCAAAGTCAATGTCCATGGCATTGGCCCTATCAACGTCGATGGCGAGTGGCGTAGGAACATCCTCGTTTACTTGCTCCCTGCTGATCAAAGCAGGGTTGGAGGTGGGCGGCGAGTATTCGGTTGCGAGATCGACAGTCGACGCCTGGTAGAGGGAGCCAGCGAGCGACGAGGAGCGTGTCGAGGGTACTCGTGAGGGCGTTGTGCTGCGCGATACCCTGCTGAGGTTCGAGGTGCGGTCGCGCACTCTGCGCGACAGAGAAGGGAAGCGCCTCTCAATCTTGCCAGCAATGCTGTGTGCAGAGGCTTCCAATGACCGTCTTCGCTTTGCCGATTGTAGTCCAGAGTCGGCAGTGGTGAAGTACTCGTCCTGGGGGTCGTATGCCCTAGATATCCTGCAGTGCTGTGCATGACCATAGGAACCTTGGGTGTCGCCTGAGTTTGGATCAGCACCGCAAAGGCAACACGTTTGCAAGTCAAACTCACAAGAGCAGCGGTAGACTTCATGGTTAACGAAGTCGTACTCGCGCTCAAAGGGTTCCTCTGTTAGTTTGGGCAGCTTTCCTGAGCCATTGGGAGCGTCGGCCGGGTCGTAGGTTGGCGGGCTCGACGACAATGACGAAGCCGAGCTGGGAAAGCGGAAGTGACCACGGATGTACTGGCTTGGCGTGGGCGGCGTCGAGCACTCTGATGCAGAGTAGAAGCCAGAGTCTGCATTGGAACAAACGGACAGAGTTTGGTCTTCGTACATGGTTAATGAGCCCTTTGAGGATTTGCGAACGGCGGCGGGCATGTGAGGGAAGACGAGCGGCTTAAGGTCGTGCATCATGGCGGTGGGAGGATGGTAGGAGCGGCAGTTTGGGTTGGCGGTCGGGGCGTGATGTGGAATTTGCGCGCCGGATGCTGGGATCCCATCCCCAGCTTAAAAGAGACAAGCGACCGAGACTGTGGGCGGGCAGTGAGCGGCCAGCACAACACAGTCAATGGGCAGGCTTGGGGTTGGGGGAGGTGGAGAGGCGGTCGAGCAGTGTTTGGAGAGAGCCTGGGAGGGTGCCACGAAGCCGACCACGTATGTACAGCCTAGGCGTGGTGATGCTGCAGCGACAAAGTCAGCGCGTGCGGGTGGGCAAGCGGCTCCCAAAGCGGCCAGCACGTGAGTGCGCAGGGCTGGGATAGGTCCAACGTACGTACCGAGGTGCAGAGGCGATGCTCGATGCAGCAACAATCGTCAGTCGCAGACAACAGATGGGGGCTGGGGCGATGGGATCCGGTCTGTGTATATATTGTGGGCTGATGGCGGTGGATGTTTTGTGGTGGTGGTGAATTGTTGTTCGAGTGGTTGAGAGGAGTTGGCAGAGTGGCGTGGACGAACAGGAGAGCGAGGGGAGACGGGCAGTGGGCAGTGGGCAGTGGGCAGTGGGCAGTGGGCAATAGTGGCAGGCGTGGGATGGGATATACAGGCGGCTTTGTGCGTGTGGGCAGTGGGCAGGGCAGTGGGCAGGGCAGGAGCATGGGCATGGATGGGCAGGAGCATGGGCATGGACATGGACATGGACATGGGCAGTGACGACCCGTGCAGGCTCCTTTCACTTGCACTTTCACTTTCACAGCACTGCACGCGCCAAGGCCAGCGAGAAACCGTCGCCCCGAAGACTGGCTAGACACGGTCGGGTTAGCCGGCGCCGGCAGCTGTGAAAGCCACGCCGGTTTCGACGACAAGGGCGCCGTCCGCTTCGGTACACAAGACCGTGACGCCCACCCACCCACGCCCACCTCACTTGTTGCATAGTACGTACTGCGTAGTCGCATCCCATCCCATCCCCTGGCCCCAGGCACCGCCCTCAGCTCTCAACCCTTCTCATCCCAGCCAAGCTTCTGAGTAAGACATGCAGGAACATCCGCTCAAGCACACCTCCTCGTCCCCATCCATCCTCGACCACTCCACGCCCGCCCTTGCACCCGTGGCCTGGTGTTGGGCAGATGCACATGCCCAGGCCACACCCTGCAAAGTGCACTCCTGTGCTGTCCTGTGCTGTGTCTGTGTGCCCTGCCGTCCTGTGCGCGCTGCTCTACTTACTCTACACAGTACTTGCGCTGGTGCCGTGCAACACCCACTACCACTCGACTGCTGTGAGCGCAACCATGACGGCCACTTGACAGACTCGTCTATCGGGGCAGTGCACCAACACTCACCCGCTTGCACTAGATCACAGTAGCCCTTTTGCCAACCCCCATGCTGCAATTGCTTTTGCTTTTGCCGCCCTCGGACTTGCACTGGCTCCTCCCTTTGCCGTCTCTGCAGCTGTGATGACATCCACACACGTCTTCATCTTTTTGCGCCCACTCGTGCTTTCTTTTTTTTCATCTGTCCCGTCTCCCACCCACGCATTGATTGGCCCACTCCTGAAGCGTAGCAAGGGGTCTTGGGTGGTGGAGTTACTAACACACAAACATTGAACTGCCGTCTGAGCCTTGCCATCTACTCAAAAACAAAGTTATCGCGCCACTCTTACAACACTCGCCCTCGTGTTTCAAAACAACGTCTCTTATCCTTATCCCCTCTCACGAGTCAACTAGTCGATTACCATTGACCATGATACGATACGAGCCTCAAATAACATGGTGTAGGCGGTCTGTACCTGACAAAGTCCTAAAGACGCCCTACAGGGACACCAGGCGAGGTTGGGGACAGCCTTGGAGCCCAGCGGCAGAAAAAAACCAGCATCCGACCATGCTCCTACGCCAAATTGGGGAGCACTTTTGTGCGCGCTAGACCGTTGACCCACTCATGATTGGCGCCAGTCCCCTGTCGCGCTAAGCATCTTTTCCTGCTCCCCGGCGCCTTGCTTTCAACCGCCCCTTGTTTACGCGTGCGTGCGTGCAAGCCTCATACCTCACCGCCAGCATTCCTCTCCCCTTACCCCCAGGCTATGGTTCCCCGGTGTGTGCTTCTTTCCAAGGTTTCGGCAACGTCATCAACCTTTTCGCCTCGCCCTTGTCCATACCCCGGATACCGCTCACTACCTTACTCTAGTACAAGCTTTTGCCCGAAGGGAGGGGAAAATTTTTTGTGCGGGCCTACTCTAATTTGTCCTCTGCCGCGTCGAAGTAGCCGACCACTCCAACACATGAAAGAGAAGAAGTTTACGGAAATATGGAGCTTCCAATCGCTATTCCTCTTCTGTTATGCCGGCAACACGGTGACAGGCTCCTGGGTCATCGCATCATGACGACAAGGGCGAAAACAAGTCCGCGTAGTGTCGGTCCCGGTCTGAAGTCGGCAGCCGCCCCGCTCGCTTGATGGCCTTTTCTCTTGCCTGGTCGCTGGCCAGACCAGACGGCACGGAGAGCATGCAGACGCGGGCGGGACAATACCGTTTGCGCCAAACCCATCCATCCACTCCTGCTCAACGCTCAGCGTGCATGGCTTAACGGCCTCTCTCTCCTACTCGCCTACCCTCACGCTGTATATTGCACAAGAGGGTCCCGGAAATTTCTTTGCAATTATCGAATGTGGCTTACGTCAGGACAGACTTGACCACGTGTCGCTCTCGCACTGCTTCTTTTTGCCTCATATGCAATACGCTGCATACATATACTTACAGCACATGACATATATTTCCCTGATTGATAGAAAAAAATGCAGAGTAGTGGGAAAAAAAGCACGCAAACACTCCGAATGCCTGCCCGAGCGTCCATGTCCAGACCTTTCTAGTGGCGCTGATCCGTTGGGTTGACCGGATGCGTTCCTTGGCCTAACGTGGCATAATCCACCGGTATGTTGAGCCCCGATGCCCTGCGCCTCGAATCCACACAACATGGGTACTTTTGCTATCGATAACGCTTGTATACGCCCACCGCAAATCCTGTCAAAAAAACTCGGGATATCGGTGTGCAAGCAAAACTACATACATGATGTATATATCATGCATGATTACCAGGCCCATCTTCATGCTCATATCCACCCTGTCCGCGGCGGAGCCCTCTCGAGCCCCATTGTTGTGCGTGCGAACAGGAAAAAGATATCCCGTACCTTTCAAACCGTTGACATGAACCATGGAAACAAGCAAATGTTACTAGGCAAAAAAAAGTACCCAATTCCATTTCTTCGCAGGGGCTTTTTTCTTCTCTCCCACAAAGTAAAACGGCGTAGAAAAGAAAATAGGATAGACTAGTGCTGCGAACGCGCGCCGGGATCCATGTCGGCCCCTCAAGCAACCAGTCTCGAGCTCTATTTTCCCTCGGGTCCAATCGCGACGCGTCCGACTTGCTGACATGTCTTCAACCCTCTGCCAGCGTCGTCATCTCCAATATCGGTAGAGTGGGGTAGCAGTTCGGTCGTGTTCGCTTTGACAATTCCCATCAACAAATCAGATCCAGTATTTGCTCCACAGTCTTCCTTGCTCGTCTGAACCTTCAAACTGCATCCATGTCTTGGTCAGCCTTGCCTTGTCTTCCTCTATAGCTGAATACCCCAGCTGCCCCAATATAGACTAGGAAGCCCATGCCATGTTGAATCGAGTTGAATATCAAACGTACCTGAAAATCAACCTTGATGATGTCTACAAATCCTTCCGCCAGCTTGGGCTCGCGATATCGTGAAGCGAAGCCACTAAAGGCAACGTGGGGTAGGATAGTGCGAGATTCGCGGTTCGTCTATGTGGAAATGAACGTCAGCAGGGATACCTCTCTAGACCAAGTACCACCCTCTCCGACAGTAACAAAAGGTATTCATAGCACTGGTGGACTCTTCATGCGCACACGCATTAGCTTCCTCTTTAGGATAGTTCCTCCACAAGTCTGCGAGTAGTCTGGAAAAGTCGTTCACACCAGCTGCTGCGGAAAGGATTTGCCGCCATGCAACTTACTTCGGGCCCAACATTCAACGCTCGAAATGTGTCGTTGTGCTCGCATAGCTTAGGCGATGCTGTAAACAGCACACATCGTAGAGGTACCTTGAGCTTCTGCGCTAATGCAACCCACACGGCTCGAGTGTTTGGATCGGCATTGGTATTATCTGGTTCCGTTAGTCTTGTAAAACGGGGATCGTCTGGGGTGCCGGATGCATGTACCGATAACCACACTCGTACCCTCTTCGATCAGCCCAGTAGCTGACTTGACGCACTTTTCGCGCTGATCCAACAAAGTTACTCAAAAATGCATACACGTCGCACGGCTCGTGCAGAGCAAATGGCCAGTCAGCAACGTACAGTTTTAAGAATATCTTGGTTCACTCGTTCGTATCCGAGTGGTTGCAGATGCTTCCAGTAGAACGACGATTTGCCAGCACCGGGACTGCCACAGAATAGGACAATCTCTGGCGATTCCGCTTTCGTGAACGCTACTAAGATCAAGATCAGCAAATTAGACGATCATATTACAAGTGCAATGGTAAATATCAAACTTACTTGCAGATGTTGAGTCTCCACCCCGCCCCTTTACGAAAACGGTTGGATCAAAAGTTCGTATGAACGGCCTTGGCTCTTCGTGGCGGAAGTACTCCTCTGGCGTATGGAACGGTATGCCGACATTAGCTGCGAAGTCTCTGAACGCCCGTCAATCTCCACATTTAGTAACGCTCGGCGTGGGGCTGGGAAGTACGGACCTGTCTGAACACGCGTGGTCCTTCAAAACTCCCCCAGGCACAGCCTCACGACCGCCGGCATCCCCAACAAATACCGATCCGTCCAAGTCGACTGCCCCGGGTTTTTCTAGGTCGTGGTCTTCCAATAGTTCCTCCCACATGCCCGTCCTGGGCTTTCGGTACTGATCCCGGCTAGTCGCCGCGTATATTGAAATTGGGAGATCGAGCTGGCTGAGCACTGCCGTCACCTTTGTTTTGAAGTCGGACAGGCGCTTTTGATCAGACTTGACTGTTTTGGGGTCTGGCTTTAGGCTGATTCCGCCCTGGTTGCTGATGATTGCAATGAGGTAGCCATCGGCATGGAGATCCTTGAGTCTTCCAGGTACGCTACTATCCCACCATTTCCAGTCGCTTGCGTCGCGACTGAACGTCTTTCCCGAAGCGGACTTGATTAGTGTTGAGTCGAGGTCAAAAGCCGCTATTCTGCGCTTGCCTGCTGTGGCTGCCTGCGTCGTTGTAGTGCCTGCTGCACCGAAGCGCCCAACAAGCAAGCTATCCTTGATCACTCGCCACACCATTTTTTCTGGCTCTTTCTTCGATGCTGGTGTAAAGAAATTTGCGATGGCCTTGCCTGATCCATGTTAGTAGATCACGCCAGTATGGGGCAGCGGCAGACGCACTGGTGGTAGTGGACTGCTGTCGGCGCTTCGCTGCAGGCGGCGACACCGTTTTGCTGTTTGAAATCGCCCGCTTGTGTGAGCTGGATTTCGCATCCATGGTACGTCTTGTCTTTCTACCGAGTGCGGTGCATAGGTGTCGTGGTGCTTGACTACTGCGAGTTTTGTTGAAGGCCAAATAATCGTGTTAGTCGTTTGCACCCGCCCATCGGACGCGAAACACGAGTTCGCGAAATCACGTGCGGGGAAGGTCACGGGCGTGCAACATCAATCGGCAGTTACATGAGCTGAATCTTGCCCTTGGTGTGATATGAAAAGATTTGGAGTCATCTACAGTGTGAATTATAGTTACAAATAGATTTTTATGTCTATAAGGTTATAGACTAATCATCATAAATTGAGATAGCTGTAACAGCCTCCACATGTGCTAAATCTCTGATCTTGTACAACACCTTGTAGTGTCTTTATCCCGCATCAAATCTATGAAATACGAATCAATACTATTAGTACTGTTAATAACCCAAATCTTTTACAATTACCACTCATCGGCGTAGACCGTAGCGCATGTTGAAATATCTATATGAATTCCAAATTGTATTGATTCTGTAATTCTACTCATACACGTTATGTGACACATACCTCTGTCATATTCATGTTTCACGTACCCTCAAACGCCCAAAATCTCGCCGTTATCCTATTGGATGTGATTTTAGACGAACGTAATTCATCAGCGGCTGATGTGTGAGCAAGTCTATCGGCGCAAAGGAATCTAACTCGGTAGGCAGTGGTAGCAGCTCGAAGTCCCAGAGTACAAGCACAAAAAGTGTCTTCATAGTATGCATGGCGAGTTTTCGGCCTTTTGGGGATATTAGCGAGTGTAAAAGTGTCCACAAGGTCGACTGCCATGTCTGGAAGTGCTACTCACCGAAGCATCCTCTCGGACCAACCCCAAAGGCATGATTTGGACCTGCTTGTGGGTCGAACACAGAAGTACCGTCTTCATTCGTGCGAAGCCACCTCTCAGGCATGAATTCGGCTAGGCTATGCGGGTCCCAAGCTTCAGTCCACGGCGACTTCGGTGTTTCTGACTCGTTACCGCTTCTGCGCCTACTGTCTGGGATGTCGAAGGGGGGAGCCGTCTGACTTGGTCCGACATTCTGTGAACATGTATTAGTAGATGTTGTTGAGAATAATAAGGGAATGTCGACTTACCATCAACCATACCTCAATACCTTTCGGGATATGATATCCCAGGACTTCAACATCTTGTGTAGTGATCCGCCCATTCGACAAAGAGGTATGAGACAATCGTGTCATCTCCTCCAAAAATGCATCCAGATAAGGTATCTTGGTATTGTGTATAGCATCGAGTGTTGGCAGCTCACCTTGCACACAAACATCCTTCAAAGATTCACGCAGGGCATCTCTTAGCTTAGCTTGGACTTCTTGATGTCTAGTCAAAAATTTAAAGCCTGAGAGTAGTCAGTCCAAAAATCTTCCACTCACGACCATGCAAAGGAAGTACCCCATTTTACTGTTGTAGGTCCTGTGTCGAAGCCGGCGAACAGGAACAGGAAGAGCTCGTCCTTCACCATCGGACTATCATATTGTGTCTTCCTACCACTTTTCCTGGACTGTGCAACTTCGCGAGCAATCAAGAATTCGGCCGCCGATTTGACATCGGTCTCAGAGCTTGTAGGTCGGTTGAACTTTTCCCATGCCTCGTCAAGCATCTGCTGTATGAAGCGGTCCTTGCGCTTGACAGCTTGTCGAAGTTTGGGGTAAAATCTTAGTGCAAATGCGAGATGCCACGCACCAAAGGGAGACTTCAGTGCAATCTCCGGGCTACCCAAGACTTTTCCGATGTCTTCATACACAGCAGAACGTTTGGTTGGTGGGAAGACAATGACTTCGTGGTCGTATATGATCTCTTTCATAGGCGGGGAGGATAGTGCTTCCAGTTTGGCGTCTATACCACCACGAGAGACACCAAATGAAACGGCGAAGATGCTGTCATTCATAACCTCCTCCAGGTCTGAGGCTATGTCGAAAGGTCGACCCTCAGCAGCAGCTCCCTTCGCTTTCCACAGCTGTATAAGGGATCTTACATCAGAGTGGTTGTGTGGACCTGCCACATTCCGTAGAAAACCAGGAGACATCGTGTCTGCCATCAGTCGTCTACTTCCTCGCCAATGGCTCGTAGTGCGGTGTCCAGCTCCCGCGTGGGGTACCACGATCCTAAACGGGTGGCCAAAAATCTCGCCTCGATCGAACTCCCGAGTGCGGCGGGTCAGAATGTCCTGTGCTCTGTGCTCGAAGTCAATGAGTGTGCAAAAAATATCTGATTGGGTTGACCTACTCGCGACTATCTGTAATGATTACCCAAGGCTTGCTGAACGGTCGGATGAATATCTGCGTAACCGGGAAATTCAGCTCGACACAGTGGCTAGCGAAAAATGAGACAGTCTGTTTGGTTTTGGCTAGGTATCTGAGCATATCTGGAAGATCTCCAAGTAGTCTGCTCGCGCTGATTGTCTTGTATGGAATGCCAGGTAGTGGGGTTGGCATGACAGCTTGATAGACCAAGTAGCCCACTACAATGATCGCTGCCGGCGCCAAAAGCCACCATGGAAGCGAATTTGTGGACATGATGGATCATCTACCTCGTGCGAAGATGATCAAAAGGTTATCCCTTCGCAACGATGTTGCGGATAAGAATGTTGTCGAGATCGAGGCGGTTGGAACGCTCGAATATATGACCAGGACGTACCGTGGTCATGCAGCAAGCATCCCTTGAACAACATACAATTCAGAACCAACAATCATACGATAAACTTTTGGGACGACTACAACTTGAAGGAGTCCGGTTAATGTGTAATCAATGATCAGCTGCAGATCAGCCTTAGCGTGGATCTCACCTGTTACCGTAAGAGGCAATTCGAGGCTGGTATGCAGCATAAACATTACTGATCAAAAGTGGCTAAGCTAAATACTGGTTTTCGATTCGCAGAAGAGAAGATTGTGGAACAGAAGTTGATTGGACAATTGGGTGGTAAAGGACTTTCAAGCGAGGGGAAAACCATTGAAGAACGGCCAGTAAATACGTACCACGTAGCCAATTAGCATACACGCATTTAACTGTAGTAAAGCAACAATAACAACAACAGCGACCAAGAACAGTTTAGAACTTATGTGATAAACATTGCAGTATCTTGACTAGATACTCCATTCTTTCAAGAGTATCATCACAAGTATGTTGTAGAGAAAGTACGTGTTGCGACTAACCGCTTAAGAGCTATCCTTATCGCCCTTGTGTGTTCAATACCATCCACAAGCTTATCAGCGGACCCATTCGCGCTAAGTTAGTCGATATCAGAATGCTCAATACGGTAATGTACCTGATACGGAAAGGTAATGACAGCATTGATATACTAGCGACATTGACTAGAGCAACTTGTTAGATGTATATACGGTATACGCATCTGCTCCATTGAGCCCTGTTCAGCTTGTAAATCTTTTTTTCAAACGATTCAAAGACCTTCAATCATGGCACATAATTCTCATATCAGCGCTCGAGATGTCATTGCTGAGATCAAAGGCCAATCGCTTGTGCTGCCTGACTTGTGGCAGTACATGCCTGAAGAATACTGGCCAGTGGATCTGAACCCAGACATCCAACGCCTCCGCAAGCATATTAGAGAACGATTTCAGTGGTATGTCTTGACCAAAGATAGCCGTAGCAACTAATACTGACCGCGTGTTAGGATGATTGAGCGCATCCCAAGTAAGCGGCGAGGACTTCGTAAAGTCGAAGCGCAAGATTTGGGCCGCTTCGGCGCAGGATGGTGGCCGTATGCAGATTTTGAGCGCATGGAGACATGTACTGATCTATGCGCATGGGTAAGAACCCTATCGTATTACTTTTATAACATCAACTGACAGTCTACAGCTGTTTATCTGGGACGATGGTGAGCTACATTTCGAATCCCCACATTTGGACAAACATGAACTAATGGAAAGCAGAGATTGATGAAGCAGAAGGAGAGTTCAACTCTGATTACGAGCACGCCCAGAAATGTCGCAACGACATCATGCATTTCGTACGTGAGTTGTTAGACCTGCCACCATACAGGAAGGTCAACACGTCCTTTCGACCGATTTTAGAGACATCTCGGGATGTTTGGCAAAGACTCCGTAAGGACATGACGCTGCGTAAGCAAACTCCTCGAAATACCGAGCAGAATATTAACTGAATTATGACAATGTACAGACGAACGACACAACCTTGCCAAGGAGATTCGTATTTATTTGGAAATGGTCGGATATGAGCAAGGTCTGCGTGTCGATCAGTCTTTACCGACTCTCGAAGAGTATTGGCGTTTGAGGATGGCTACCAGCGCTGTAAAGATTACCACAGCGGCACTACTGTTAGTCTAAGATTGGAGATTCTCTACTGTCAAAGCAACGGTCGCTAATTGTTGGCAGTTACGCATGCAAGGTACAACTGCCCGCAGATGTACAGGATTCGAAGCTACTGGATGATGTATATGAGGCTGGCAATGGTGTGACCTCAATGTCAGTCCTTGGATTGTTCTGATGGTAATGTGGATCGAGTGCTGATGAAACGCTAGTATGAACGATCTGCTCTCTGTGCAGAAAGAGTTGGTAAGGCCCATACATACAATCGGTATACTCGTCTACACAGTACTGACAACTGTTTCAGGCTGCGGGTGCATCGTCCTCAAACATCTTGTTCGTGCTTTACGCCGAGACTGGTAGTCTCCAAGGAGCACTGGATCGAGCACTGGATCTGCTTGCGCAATGCTCGGCGGAATATGAGGTCTGCACTGCAAGGCTCTATCGTGCCTATCAAGATCGTCCTGATATCGTGGAGGCTTTAGAGAAGCTGGTAACAGGATGCAGATATATGTGTACCGGTAACCTGGCCTGGAGGTATGTGAATTTATGATCTACTTGGACTGACTGGCTCTAATCATGTCATAGCCTTGCCACCACACGATACGGAGTCGTTGCTGAGCATGATGGGACCGTTAAAATATCTTTGTAAACGACTTTGCTGAAATCTATAATTACTGTAGGCTACTGTAACGTAATTACAATAGTAAATAGATGTTATGGTAGGCAGAGTAATAGGTGTGTAGTTGGTCGGCTACGGAAGGTTGGTGAACTTGGGCTCTTTTGGGACGTCGCTATAGAAGAGGATATAAACATGAGGGTAACATTGAAGTAAAATCGTCGCTAGAAGTAACAGTATTAAAGCTATATGTATTTTGATCCTTAAACATTATGCTATATCGATCCAGAAATTGTTCCGGCACGCTCCTCGGTGATGTGTGCTGAATCTGCGCGCGGCAGACACTCCACACTTTGTGCTCTCCGCTGCCTCCAGATATCTCTGTTTTCCTTTAGCTTCTTTGCTTCTGGGTGTTCAGTTGTCGATATCTTTGCCAACGCAGCCAAAGCCTCCTCAGTCACCCTCTCGCATTCTTCAACTTTTCCCAGCGCGTTGTATGCTGTTGATAGCTCAATCAGGCCGCCAATTCTATCAGGATGAAACTCGCCTCTTCCTTGTAACGTGTAGCGCTGTCTCTCTGTGACATCAAGTAGGTAGGCTACCGCCTCCTCCCATCTTTCCTGAAGCACCCACACTCGGCCCAGGTGATAACGGCCCCAGAGATAGGCGATGTGACCTTCGCCTAGATTGCGTGCAGCGATAGGTAAGCCATACAGGAGGAGTACTTCTGCCTCGTGTAGCATGCCCATCGCGCATTTTACGAGAGCGAGGTTTACCATCGCAAGTAGTGTGTAAGCATGCTCCTTGCCCAGTTTTTCTTTTCGGATCTCCAGAATTTTTATCATCATTGCATGCGCTTCATCCAAATGGCTTTTCTCCCCCGTCCGAATGGCAGAACTGCAAAGGTGCTCCCGCGCTTCAAGTGTACGTGTATGTTCATCTCCATGCAACATCTCCATGCCTTCTGATGCGGTGACAAACAGTTGACGGGCACGAGTCACATGTTCTTTGGTGTAGAACATGAGTAAAGTCTGGCCAAGCCAGTCAATTGCATCGAGAGTATCTTCGTGGTCCAGACCGATCAGCCTAGTGAGCCCCTCGACCGCCTCTTCTTGGAGAATTTTGGCCTGGCTAAATTTGCCTTGTAAGAAGAGCGCCTTTCCAAGAGTGAATTTCGCTACCAGTGTCTCCTGGTGATCGACGCCCAAGAAAAGCACACAAGCGTCCAAGACTTCTTTTTCCAGCTTAGCTGAATCCTCACTTTGGCCAAGGTTAAACAAGGTCATGGCCAGTAGCCTGGTGGCGCGACGAGTAACAGGGTGCTTCATGCCTAGGATTTGGCTCGTGAAATCTTTCACTGCAGTTTGGAGTCGTTTGGCCTCCTCCCACCGTCCATTCTGCATGTAAACCAGACTGAACTTAGCATATGTTATAGCTTTTCCCCTATCAAAGCCGCCATCGAATACCGGCCATGGTTTCATCCGTGCCATGCGCTTGTCCCTCATGCGTTGCTCTATAGATTGCTGACATTGGCGTACGTGATCGACATGGGGGAGGATATGTTTTCGGACTTCTTCCTCCTCTTCTGTATTGCCAAGCGGTGGGATCAGAATGCAGTGTGATAGTAGCATTGCAGCTGCTTCGGCCCAAACTCCTTGCGCTGCAATACTCATGCCAGGCCGCTCACGCGCCCATTTGTGTACAAGGGGGTGCATAGAGTAGCTTTCGGAGTTGTGACCTTTTATTATGAGTGAGAATTGAACCAACTGCCGTAAAGCTAGACGTAGTCTATCTTCATTCATCGCCTTCTCATCACGACCATCTCGGATGACCTGTAACGGTTTAGCAAATGTCTTCAAAGAAGCAAACGACAATGTGACCTACACTGGGTAGAACAGGTGGACTTCGATTCTGATAGAGGTAGGTAAGGACTAGGAACGCGGTTTCTTTGCACCATGTCGACCAGTCGGGTACGGGCTTGGCTGCCTTGGATCGACGTTCATTCATTCTATCCTCGACTTCCTTCCTATGTTCAACCTTGGCATTCTCGATAGATCGTTGCAAAAAGTCATATCTAATGTCTTGGTTGTGAAGAAATGCAAATGTGTCAAGCAACTGAAGGGCGTCTCGAGATGCTCGTGTCGCTCGGTCCTCGATAGCTTCTCGGTTCAACTCGAAAGTTGAGAAGACGCTCAACTCGTCGGCCGCATCCTTGTCTCTCACTGGAAGTCTGGCTTGTCTCGTCGCTTCCCATTGGCGCTCATAGTATTGTAGATACTCGCTCAACTTACAATACTCCTCGCGGATGGCTCTACCCGCGTGCGTGATTGCCAATGCAAGATAGCCAAGGGCTTTCGCGATCTTTAAAGCAATGCTGGACACGACCGTGTCCCATGGTTCCGACTGACCGGCTGCTTTCAGCAGTAGACTGCTTGCATCGCTGGTACTCAGTCCTTGGAATTCAAAAAATCGATCACCAGCAGTACCATACATCTTCTTCCCAGGGTCGCGGGTTGTGACGAGAACGTGACCTCGATTGCCTCGTGGAAAATAGTCCGCAAGCTTGAGGTCAGGGTCATCAGCATTGTCGATGATAAGAAGCCAAGGAAGACTTAGGTTTGATAGCCAATGTAGTGCAGCGTTTTCGTTGAGATCGACTTTTCCAATTTTTGACACATTCTGAGAGAAGGTCTGTTTCAACCGCGACCGGCTGCTACCATCTACCCAAAAGACTCCCCAGAAGCTAGAAGTGACCCATCAGTAGCGTTGCATAAATTTGGAGCCATGTTATACTAACTATTGGCGATTGTCTTCAGCAAACTTGGAGCAGAACTGCGTCTTCCCCGCACCTCCAAGCCCATACACAATGAAACGTTTTTGTTCTGCCTTGACAGCCGATGTACCGCGTTGCTTCCGAGAATGACTCGGTAACATCCAGCTGCGCAAGCGTTTTGCGTAGTCTTCACGACCAGTATAAAATGGGTCGACAGGCTTCGGAATATCAAAATGTTCGTTGGTCACCGAGGCGTCGGAGGCTGAATTGTGCGCAATATTATCGATTGCAATACCGAGCTGGTTCACGACTGACACGGATTCCATGTTGAAATCGCGATAGGCCGTTGTAGTAGTCACGGTTTCATATAAGGGTAACGATGTGTGCTGCGCTTGTTCCATTCGACTCTTCAGTTCTTGGAAATCGGCTACCAGTTTGTCGAGCTGGGCGTTCTGATCCTTGCGACTTTCACGAGTGGACTGCCTGCCTATCGGTCAATAGAAGCAGTTGAGATGACTGATTCACTTACATGGAAATGAACCCAAGCAACATTTGCAAGGCTCCCTGATATGTGTTGATTTGGTCTCGAAGTCCAGAAATCATGCTGTCTTTGCTTCTCTTTTTACGCGCTTTGTCCCAACCATCCAACCTTCCAGTGACTAGCTTATGATTGCCGTAGATAGATTGTACCGATTCTTCAAGCTTCTTTGTAAGCTTCTGCCCGTTCTTGAGAGTTTGTCCTGTGCTTGTCCAAAGGCTCCTCTCTTCGTCTCCCATTTCGGCATTCGTCATATTCTTGAGATATTCCTTCTCAAGGTGACCATGAACCTTTTGAAGACCTTCGACCTCGTTGATCAATCCTTCAATGTCTTCATCCATAGTCTTGGCGGCTGCTTTGATGTCTTTAAGATAGTCGATGAGCCGAAATGCGACATCACCGATTCCTACACCCGCAGCCACCAGTGAAATCGGATCAGCCATATTTCACGCTATCTCGAGCCAGTTTCCAGGCGACAAAGGTTTGCGAGGCTGCTCGTGGGAAGGCTATGCAGAGTTTTGACATAGAGTACGTAATACAATGTGGTTAGAAAGCAGATCGAGAATGTTTGCACTGCATAGACAAGCACTGTGAAATGAAGCAGAACAATCTTTTCTAAGGTAATCGAACGGCCGCCGTAGGAGTGGTATTGCGCTGGCCAAGAGAGCAAAAGGCGGCTGCCTTCGCAGGTATGCATGCGAGCGAATACCTCCATGGCCTTGGATCGCTATGCATTCAGCCGGTAGCCGTCATGGGGGGGGGTTAAGAAACACGGATGTAACATTGGAATAGGCTCAGCAGACCGAAGGCGCGTCGCGGGCCAACCGTAACCCGAGTACGTTAGCGATGGTTCAGCCAAAATCATTTGACTGGTCCGTTAATGGGTTCAGCCCCGCAAGCCATGGCCCTCAACCTGCCACACTTTTCGATCCTGTGTGCCGATAAGGGAAGGCAAAACGACTGTGCCGCCCACTTCAATCTGGGGGGCGAAATGCCAACTATAGAAGTATTTTGTTGACGTCCTTATACCTACATTCTGCAACTGCGAGATTTCTTCTAATTTCGCTATATTTGAACTAAAGGCGGAATCACAGCTATGAGTACCTTGGACATGAACTTTACAGGCAACAAACTCATAGCCTTACTCTTCATTGTTCTTCCCTTTTGGGGATACAGGATCTGGCGTCGTCAGATCCAACGTAAAGTATGTGTGCCCAGAGAGATTATCTGTTGGGCTACTGACATTTAAGAGGAAGAAGACCAATATGCGGCACAAATGGGATGCAAAGCACCACGGAGGTGGGCAGCAAAATGGCCGCAAGGCTTAGATCTACTCCTCAAAGCAGGACAACACGCGAGATCCCAGACTATTCTACAATTTTTCTTGGATGTAGTGGATTCCAGTGGTCCTACTCATGAGCAGCAGTTGCGTAAGGTTCTATGGGCGCTATCATTGCAACTAGCACTAACGAGAACAGTCGGAAATCGTGGCATTAATACAGTGGAGCCACGCAACATAGAAGAAATTCTTTCGACACAGTTTGAAGGTTTGTAGGCCTTGCTTCCCTGAGATGATGGAAAGGACTGACCGCCCATGGAAGATTTCAGTCTTGGGCTCCGACCTAAGCATTTTGCTCCGTTGATGGGAAGCGGTATCTTCACCCAGGATGGTGCAGCATGGAGGCATTCTCGTGCACTTCTACGACCTCAGTTCACTTCGAATCGCTACCAGAATTTTGAGGAGATGAAGAAGTCGGTCGAGAGTCTCGTCGATCAGATCTCTCCCGATAGCATAGTCAATTTGCAACCGCTGTTCTTCCGTTTGACTTTTGATACGACGACATTTCTTCTCTTTGGCAAGACGCTGAGCTCTTTACAAAGCAGCGATATCGCTGGAAAAGAGTCTGAGTTCGCGGCGGCTTTTAACTTGGGTCAGGATTACCTATCGCATCGTGGCCGGTTGGGAGATTTGTACTGGCTTGCCAATACGCCAGAGTTCTGGCGGGCTTGTAAGACTTCACACCGCTTTGTTGACGATGCAATTCAGACCGCACTGGATGATGCTGAGAAGCCGAAATCCAAAGAGACGGAAGACGAGGACTCGAAGAATTACGTGTTCATTGATGCTCTTATCCAAGAAACCCGGAACAAGAAGGAACTCCGCGATCAGTGTCTCAATGTACTCCTTGCGGGCAGGGATACTACCGCATGCTGCCTCACTTGGACTTTGCGCTTACTAGCTCGACATCCTCAGGTTTTGAAAAGATTACGAACAGAGATAGAGGAAGTAGTAGGCCTTGGAGAGCATGCGCCTCAGCCAACTCGGGCAGACCTGAAGAAGATGAGATACCTTGACCTGGTATTGAAAGAAGTTCTTCGTCTCTATCCATCTGTGCCGGTTAACTCGCGTGCAGCACTTAAAACAACAACGCTGCCTGTCGGAGGAGGTCCGGATGGAAAGTCCCCAATATTAGTGAGAAAAGGCGAAGCCGTCGGTTATTGCGTATACGCCATGCATCGTCGCACGGATATCTATGGGGAAGATGCCCTCGAGTTCCGCCCTGAGAGGTGGGAAGATGGACGGTTGTTGCGCGATGTAGGTTACGGATACTTGCCCTTTAACGGTGGGCCTCGAGTATGCCTAGGCCAAGAGTTTGCCCTCCTAGAAGCGGGATACACTGTAGCGAGACTAGTGCAAAAGTTTCCTTTCTTGACTGTCCCACAAGATGAAGCTATTGTGGCAACTGGAAAGGAAAAGCAGGTTCTAACGTTGGTGGTTGCTTCGGGAGATGGGTGCCGTGTACATATGCGTTCGTAGACTAGTATTGCAAACAAGACACAAGACGATATCCCTCCGCAAAGATTGTGGTGAGAGCAGAGGCCCAGTTACACAAAGAATGACACCTCTTCGAGTTGGTTGTCACGGGGAAGCAATTCTGAAGGACGAAAACAGTGATTCCAAAGACGTCGTGACCAAGAAAATGTCATTGTGTCGTCATTTGTTTGACGAGGCGTTTGGTGGGGGCTGCCTACTCTAGCGGGCGTTCTTTCCTTGGTAGTGTTCTACACTGACTAATCATATTACATCCAATCACGTGTTCCGTATTTCTCAACGTACATGTCAATCTACTTGGCCCTGCCATTCATCAGCATGGTGCAAAGATTCAACGTGGTCGTGCTTGGGTGGCAGGAGCTGGAGGAGGCTTGTACTTGACGCGAGGGTCCTGAGAAAGACGATCGGGCAAGAACAAGTTGACGCAGCCCTTCATCTGCGTCTGAAACCTCTTGAGCTCGTTGACGCCTGCCTCTAGCACGGCGGCATTGTTGAAGTCTTCGATCTGGACAGTGGCATTGAGTACGTAGGCGCCGCTGGGGTCTAAGAGATGGAGCCCAGTCCAGGTAGGGAGAGTGACCTTGGGGGCCTTTTGGATGCTGCGAGCGCCGGGCTCGTGGAGAATGCGGTGCATGAATATGACGACGTTGCCGTGGACAAAACGGTATCCTTCGACGTAATACTCGGTGACGAATCTGGGCTTTGGTCAGAGGGGGCAACTAGCATCACGGTGAGAGGCAGTCTAACTGGTTTGGCCCGGAGGCGAGCATATATGCATGAGGGTCGCCAGACAGTAAGTCAGTGGTGTGGGTGAAACGGATGGAGACGCCTCTGTCACCAGTATCTGGTATGTCTTTGAAAACAAACGACCACACAGGCTCGTCGCCATCGTCTACGTCTGCAGACAGTGAGGTGCCGCTCTCTGGCAGGGTGCTTTCTTGCCCAGCAAAATCATCTTCGGTCAACTTCTGGACCAGCTGGGTGTGGTACAGGACGACGGGGGCAGCCTGCTTTGCCTGTTTCTGGGCGACTGTCTGGGTGCCTCCACGGCGGCCCAAGTTGGAGCCGGGCTCCTCAGGCTCGCGCAATGGCTTGTAGATGATGTGACGCTCGTAGATGCGCTGGGGCTGCATAGCAGCAACGCCGGCGAGTATGTTCAGGACCTGCTCATAGCGGGCAAACGTGACCTGGCCATAGAGGTTGAGCTCGTGCATGGTGGCAAGGGCGGAGCGGCAGTCGGAGGAGCGAGTATCAATATGCAATTCCCGGTGGTCAGGATGCGGAGAAAGGCCGTGGGGTCGATAAGGGCGGGCGGGCGTGTACCGCGTTTCGATTGGTGGGGAGGGAAGCACTTGCAGAGAACAGAAAAGACAGCCGTGGGCTGGCCGGCGCGGCTGCAGGAAGCTATGACCGAGATGCGCAAGAACGACTCCCGCCCACTGCCACCACTGCGCGCCGCCCGCCGGTGCCATGTTTGTCCGCCCGTTGCGTGCTCTAGACGGGTTGGTTGGCAGTCGCAACAAGCGCCGGGTTTTGTTTTGCCTGCCTGTCTGCTGCTCGTTCGACCGTGGGCAGACATGACCCCCCCGGCCAAGCCAACTTTTATGCTACTGAGCGGCTTCGGCGTTAGCGTTGTCCCCGCCCGAGCGAAATAATATTTATGCCCTTCTCTCACCCAAACCTGCTCGGCTCCCCTCCACCAACCTTATTGCCTGCCTCTGCTTCTGTCTCTGTCTCTGCCTCTGCCTCGTCATCTGCCCTCTCGTACTATATCACTGACCTGTTGCGCCTCGTCGTGAGATACAAAATCCGCCGAACCCCGCCTGGTTCTACTTCGGCTCATTTCTCGACCTTGATACCACCGGAACCGCTACCTGCCCTTCGCACCACCACATCACCACATACATTTCACCATGAACGCAACCAGGGCACTCGCTCGCCAGCCCTTGATCCGCTTCTTGGGCAAGCGCACCACTCCTTCGCGTATGTTCTACAGCAGACGAGCCTTGCTTCGCGTAACTAACATTGAATTGCAGACATTGATCACACCCCGCACGTGCACCCTGCCTCTCACATGAAGGAGCTTCCCTCGTCATTCAAGGCCTACCGACAAAAGGCACAGCAGCACGGCCCGCTCAACGCAAACGCTAGCGGCCTTGTCGGTGGTCACATTGGCGGTGCAGCTGGCAGGAACCTTGGCCCCGTCGAGGCTGGAAACGGCCTGTACTTTGATCGCTCCGAGCTGCCTGCCCGCTTCCAGAACCTGTCATGGACACAGGCCGAGATGGAGCTGCTCGAGTCTGGTGGTGCCAGCCAGTTTGCGTAGATGGGCAAAAGATAACGACGCGAAGATAAGGCAACGGTTGAACGAGCTAAGAGGGACTGACGTTTTACGTTTACGCGCTCTAGTGCGGGGCAGAGGATCAAAACTGGCAACGAGGCACGGCATGAGAGCTAGACACGAGGTTTCGCGACAGAAGTGAGGGGCACGTGGCTGCCTTGGTTCGATACCCATCAAGATGGACATTTCGAGGATACTAGCATTTGGGATACGGCATGGTTTCTTTTTACAATCTTTTTTTTTGCGTTTTGCTAGGGACTGTATTGGGACTGTATGGGTACTGTACGGTGACAAGAACGGCATTCATTACTTATTCAACACGAAATGCATAAACAATTGATAATCGACGTTGGTTCTGTGCAATCTGCATGTGTCGCGTGCACTTTGTATTGATTTGAGCATTTCTCGCTTGCCAAAGAAGCAATAATCCAACTCACATGTATTTTGATGCCTGCGCAACACTCCATCTGCCCGAATCACCCAATTAACTGTGACAATAACCGTTGCAACGATGGCGACATTGTACAACAAGACACGCAACTACAAACCCCCACATGGTTGACAATGCGCCGCGGAATCAACTCGGGCAGTCTTCGGATGAGTGGGTAAATCCAACTCCACCATCCCACCTGGCGCCATCCCACCTGCTACCTCGGCACACATCCCCGCCTGGCCCGACACGCACACACAAATCAACATCTGACAAGCAAGTCAGTTGGCATTCAACCCCACTGGAGCCGAGCATCCGATTTATTCTCTAGGGAGCAGGTGTCGCAAATGATATTCCCCGACCTATTCTTGCCACACCCAATCGCAGCGCATCAAGCACCGTAAGCTTATGCCCAAGTCTAGAATTTCGGGTTTTACAAAGCAAATATTAGCAGTAGCGCTGCCATGTGTAAATAACACAGGGAAATAACAATATCGGTGGGGCGGAAAGGGCATGCAGGATGACAGGCCTAGCCCTTTGTCTTCTCCAATTCCCCTAATTCCCCAATTTAAACCAAGCTTACATGCGCGCCCATGGCATGTTGGAGCGAGCAACCAGATGGCAGCATTGTGGCAAACGAAAAAAAAAGTAGTGGACCATCTCTGGTGTTACTTTCCTTATCTAGAAATTCCCGACACAATGAGGCGTGTGTGTGGAAGATAGGTAGGTATACCGTCGGATAACTGAAAACAGCACAAGAAAGTATCCGGAGTTTCCATTTCTCCAAGGTTTAGGTTTTAGGGTCAGACGAATGGGGGATGAACGGGTAGCGTATAGTGTACAACTAGCCACTACTGCCTCCCACCACATCCGGAGGAACAGACAGGGGTTCCCGTCTAAGTAGCAAATGTTGGACGGATTACGTGGTCGGTTTTCTATGCATACTTGTCAAAAACGTCTGTGCACCATTGTACTACTTACCCCTCAGTGGCTCTTCTGGAGCCCCACTACTACGACTCTACTATGCGCTTGTTTAACATTATCAAACTCATCTAGTAAGCAATGAGACAGACAAGAGATGCCAAAATAAGCTAGCAAAATAGTGTCTTCGGTCAGTATCGCAACTATGGACTCGTACTAGGACTCTACTTACAGCTCCCAGCTCCATCTACGGTCCACCACGGCGTTAGCCATGAATGTAGTAGGGCTCCCGCCAAGCACGCAAAATTGTAATGGACCTTGACCTGGTGGAGTGTCTGTTACACGAAACACAGTATTCCAGAAGACACTCCCCACGAATAGACGAAATCGGGCGGTGCTGCGATACTGGCCCCAAGGCTTCGCCCGTCCGCATGCCCTACAGAAGATATTTAGATAGGACGTAAAGTTTGGAAAAAAAACCCAAAAAAACCACCCTACGGTCCGCAATTCGCAATATGCGGTAGTCTTTATCGACGACGACGTTAACGCCGAGGGGGGATACCAAGGAGGTTGTTCCCCTATAGACTCTCTGGCGTCGGCGGACAAAGTCACCGTCTTTCGACAAAGTGCGTCACGCGCGAATCTTGCCTACGGGGTCCATAGGGTGGCGAACAGCACGGAGACCGACGGTGAGGCCATGGTCAAGTATCTGTCCCAAGAAACTGAGCTGGTAAAGAAGCTGCTCGTCTATCTTCCCTTCCGGAGCATGGTGCAGTCGCTCACCCGCGAGCTCAAGTGCTTCCAGTACGAAGGGCAGATGCGGGAAGAGGAACGACACAAGAACCACCGTGGCTTTACCACCTGCAAGTCGGGCATCATGGTCGCGACGACGGCCTTCAATGCCGGAGTGCATGTGCCCGACATCTGATGCGTCATTCGGTTAGAAGAGCCTGATCATCCCATCACATGGTCCTTATTTCATGGACTCGGCCGTCCTGAGCAAGACGCTTAAAACCTCCCGCCTTTTCCACCAACAATAATAATAAAAAGTTCAACACCAGCTACACCATTAGGATACCGGTGGAGACCGCTGGATTCCGAGTCCGTTGAGGACAGTTACCCAGTATCTACGGTTTGTCATCTGCCAGTACAATCAATCGCGCTAGATCATCCCTACGACCAGGCTACATCTATCAGGATATACTCCAGCATACGGAAAGAACACGCTGTCTTTACGGATTCACTTCCATATTTGTGGGATAGGGAGTATATTTATTAGTATAGCGAGTTCGTTCCACCTGGATATACTCCAACACAATGGGAGAACTGGCGGTCTTTACGGACTCTCTTCCAGTCCACGACTATTGCTGTATTCGCTCAGCCTTGTCGGATAGGACGTTAAACTTATACACAGATAGATAATAAATACACACAAATAAACATGCATACAAAGATACATACGAGACGAGTGAGATAAGATCACAGCGGATGACTATACCTTGGTCAATCCACGACGTAACCAATGCAAATAGAGGGCTTACAACGTAGGAAAACACCAGTGTTCACATACTCCCAGTCCATATCAAGATATCAGCAGGAGATATCTTTTGTGGTGGATTTGAGTAGAGAGCTGGTTCTGCCTTACCATCAGCTTTTCCCCACATTAGTATATTTTAGCCTAGTTTTCCAGTTTAAACAGTTGCTACTACAACCGTGATACCATATTTTTCAATATAGCTATATAGCTTCACACCCCTCAAGATAACAGTAATCAATCCAATACCACTACAAAGAAAGACGCTGGCAAATCAATCGGATCTTAGCAAGTAAGACACTGACGAATACAGACTACGTATGTGGTCCCGATACGATTGCAAACCCTATTGTTACACCTGGTCGGGGTTCCCTACACTATTTACCAAGGGCCCTGTCCTATTTCCTTCGAATATGGTAGGAGTATGCGTACGCGCAAATGTCCGTGCTCGTAAGCAGCCAGCGATTGGGCGGCATGGCGCGATATACTTACGTAGTAGCGCCAAAGTTAAGAATGGCGCGGCAACGGGGAACCAGGGGGGGGGGGGAAGCCAGAAGATGAGGTGAGATTTCAATCTCAAGAAAAAAAAAACATGTCAGGGGATAAACATCTGTGTGTGTGTGCACGCGTGTGCGCTGAGAGAAAGTTTAAACACCCCGGAATACAAAATCGTCACGGGTTTGCCCTTGAACTCAAAATTTGGCGTTGCCTTTCACGGTGTAAGGTGGTGCATGCGTCGCGGTATTACCATAGCTTTTCCCCTTCCATCCCTCGTCCTTGCAAAACGGCGTAATGTGTGTATATACTTACCAGTGGTACTAGTTTGTCGCCAACGACAAACATGCGCATCATGCATGACTTTTTCTCATCCCCAGTCGTTCGCATAACCCCCCCCCCAAGTCTGCATAATCCCCAGAGACTAGAAATAGCAATCTCCTCGCTTCGTGGGGGCCGGATTAGTTTGATTCGGCCCCCCCCCCAAAATACACACCTGTTGTTATTTTACTTAATCACATCACATCACAACACACCACCAGCCCCTTGCCTTACATACTTACTACCCTACTAGTGCCAAACCATGGCGCCAAACAAGTCCGTCTTTCCCTCAGCGCCTCCTCAGGCAACCCAGGCCAAAACCCATGAAACACTAGAGTAACCCGGAGTCGCGCCGGGGTTTTTTTTTTCGCAAACAAAAGATTGAACGATTCAGAAAAAAAAGGGGGGTGGAGCGGCGGGGGGAAGAAACGGAAGAGTGAAGTGAGGGAAACCATTGTTTCAAACTCGTCACACAAGTAATATTCTGTTAATTAAGCCAACCAACCAACCAACCACTCATTTGTTTACATTCATCTTTACTTGAGACAAGACGACATTCTTTGTTTCCCCGGCAATATACATATATATATATTTCTCTTTTCTATTTTTGACACCGTCCCTGAGGCAAAACACATTGTTTTGTCGCACGAAAATCGTGTTCGAGTCGTGATAGCAAAAGGCGATTTGACTTTTGTTTTCTTTTTCTTTTTTTAAAAAAAAACTTGTCGAGACAATTTATTCCATGCCTGTCCCGTGTACGCAGGGCCCCGGGGTAAAAGTGGAAAAAAAAAAGAGGAAAGAGCTGAGCCGGGTCATTGTGGCTGGAGACAAAGAGGGTCTGTGTGTGTGTGCATTGACGGATTCGGGGGGGCAGGGAATGCAACGTCCGTCCGTTGTAGTAAGTGGCTGTGTAGTAAGGTAGCCAGTGGCTGTGCAGTGCAGTTGCAACGTAAAGTACGGACCAACAAGAAGAGAAAAAAAGGACGTGCGTTGTCGTCGTCGCCGGGCTTGTTCGTGTCTGTTTGCATTTCGGCAGTTTTTTTTGGTCTAGTTTCTTAGTCCTCTCGAGCAGGAAACCAAGGAAAGAGCGTGAATTTACGAGTCAAGGATGCTTGCGCGTTAATACGATAGCTCAGGTTCCTATTGTTAGGGGTGAGGCACACGTATTCACTCTTAGCTGGATTACGATGTTCGCTCGCGGAGACGCGGAGACATGTCATTGGCCATGTGCGTGACATTAGAGAACCCAGATTGGGGGCAGTGCGCCGGAGCTTGGAAGCCACGGCAGAAACAGGGAAATCACGATGTGCAAGTGTGGGAAATTTGTTTGTGTTTTTGAGACAATGCATGCTTGCACACGATCGTCATGTTGATTCATTGTTTTGTGGTATCTGAATTGTGCCTGAAGATGACGAGCATATGGGTATCTAAAGAAGGAGGTTTGAGCCCATACACCGGATCCCTAAAGCTGTGTACATGAAAGTGAATGGATAATACATGGTCCCAGCATGCTTGGGGTTAAAGCCAAGACATTGATTGGTAAACGAGTGACGAAGAAAAGAAGGTGAGTCGTAACAAGGTCGTGCAAAGCGCTGACCCGGCCTGCGCTAGCTAGATTGCAAGAATCTTGGGTATATTGATCATGGCGAGAAGCGCCTCTAGGACAAGCTTAGGCCAGGCTCCAGTTGGCCTTGAGACGGGTGGTCTCGGTGATACCAAGAGCCTTCCAGGCAGCGCGGGACAGGTCAATGTCGTAAAGACCTTCGCAGCCAGGGCACAGGTCCATGATGGTGGCCTCGCACTTCTTGCCCTCATACTCAATGTTGATCTTAGCACCGCACCATGGGTTGCTGGAGGCACCAGTCATGACATCGTAGGTGGAACCACCCTTGGCGTTCCATGCACCCTTGGCAATGGCGACGACCATCATGTCGTCGGTGAGGGGCTCACCACAGGCACCTGCAGCACCGGTGTTGTCGTAGACAGTGATGTCGACATTCTGGTGAACCTCACCGCCAGAGGATGATGACTCAGTGGTAGGGTACTTGGCAGGAGCTGGGGCGGGAGCTGGAGCAGGTGATGGGCTGGGTGTTGGGGTGGGAGTTGGGGTAGGAGCTGGAGCAGGAGTGTAGACCTCCTCAGGCTGAGGAGCTGGGGCAGGAGCTTGGGAAGGCTCTGGCTGAGGCTCGGATTGAGGCTCTGGCTGAGGCTCAGGCTTGGGAGAAGGGCTTGGGCTTGGCTTGGGCTGCTCCTGGACCGGAGGAGTGTAGACTGGAGGAGCAGGAGCACTAGAAGCAGGAGCACTAGGAGCAGGAGCACTAGGAGCAGGAGCAGGAGTGTAGGCCGGGAGAGCAGCTGGGGTGCTGGTAGGAACGGGCTTCTTCTGCTCGTAGAAAGCAGCAGCAGAGGTAGAAGAGACGGCACTGGGAGTAGGCGTGGGCTCGTCACCGTAGACGGTGGTGTAGATGACGACGACCTCAGTGACGACCTCGGTCTTGTAGACAAGGGCGCGCTTGTCGACGGGGGCGGCAGCGGCAATGGAGCCGAAAAGGAGAGAAGCGAGGACAGTGGAAGCCTTCATTTTGACGGTGGATATGAGAGTTGGTTGGTTGTTGTTGTTTTTGGTAGTCCAAGGAGTTGGCGAGTAGTGTTTTGCAGAGAGAGGTTTCTCAGGGAATGGCTGAACTGGCTAGCAGTTTCAAGAGTGAGGTTGTCGCGTTGACAAGTCGAAGACAAAGTGTCTTGGAGAGAGAGTGGAATGAATGAAGGTAGAACAAAGCCTCAAGCCTGTAGAAAGAATGATACAGGAGGAGGGCGGGCGACTGAAATATAGAGAGAGTGGTGTGGGTTAGCGGAGGAGAGAGAGAGGTGAGGGAATGCAAGAGGGTGGGTGCGTGGGTTCGGTTGGGCCTTGACGCTAGCGCCGAGGCACGGCCCCTTTTGCAACGTGCCTGGCCCGCCTGCATCGCATCGCATCCTCCGCGCACGACGAGGCCGAGTGAATGTGGCGCTGCCATGCCGGCCCGGTCACTGGTCGAACGGCGTGTCCCTGGCGCGTTCAACAGTGCGCAGAGTCTGCAGCCGTCCACTTTTTTTGCTTATATGCGCGTTCGAGTACAGGTGCATGCTCCGTGTCAGGCCCGCCGGCGTGTCCGCCCCCCCCCCCCCCCCCGCTGCGCAGATGCGACGACTTTGTTTTCGGCCTTGTGTGTTTGCTGTGCTGACAGTGCGTTCGTGTGTGCGTAATTGAGGCTGCACTGCAAATAGGGCACACAAGGCGCACGCTGGTTTCATGCGTCCGCAAACGGCAAGGGCGGGGGTCAGCGCGGCGGCCAATCAGAGCGCTGTTCCTGACGATCACTAGCGCCCGGGCCGTCGGCGGCCAGGGGCAGAGCTGCCAGCTGAACCCGCTAAACGAAACACTCTCACCCAGCTGTACTCTCCTTCACCGGCTCCGTATACCGGCACACACGTGTATCCTCTCCAGTCGCCCCCGCCGCCTGCGCTGGCGCACCACAGCAGCAACACCAACGACAGCTGCCACCATCCCGTGTGCACATCTCCCGCCTCCATTGGCCGCCTCTTGTCCGCCCCGAATCCGCTGTGCCCCCATTTGCGCGCCGTGGCCCCCCGACTGTCCAAGAATGCATCACGCCGCCAAGGTGACATCGACTGCTGCATGCCTTTTTTGCCGGACTTGTCATCGTCGCTCGTCGTTCGCTCTTTGTCCTGCGAGCCCTGCCACTCCGCAGCGTGTGGCCTTCCCCGTCCCACTGCCATGCACTTGAAATGAATTGTGGGCCGCCTGTTCCCTGCTCCCCGTCCTGACTGGGTAGCTCTCGTCCCGCGCGCCAGCTATGCGCGAGAATTTTGACTTTTGCCTTATCCACTTATCGATTACGATAGGATAGCTATCCATCTGCATCTGTCATACCACTGCGTTGCCCATCTTACCCGACCGCGCGTCCTTACAGCTTCTCCGACTGCTACCTCTAGACAACCAACAATGTCGTCATTAACCCGACCAACTTTCCCTCTACATCATCCGGTCCACGTAAAAGGCAAAAAACTACTCTAGTCCTACCCTCTAATCCGCTTGCCGAACAAAAGCCGTGCAATGGTACAGTATGAGTGCTCGGCACACGTCGTCCCAAGATGTCATCTTCAAAGGGTTTCTTTTGTTCCATGGTTCACTGCCCGGATTCCCAAACGCCTTACTCCGTCAGAATTTTCTCGCTTGCTCATCTCCACCTCGCCCTTACTACCCTTAGCGTATCTCCCGTCATAGCTGCGTACATACAAGCCTCTTACGTTGAGAAACCCCCATGTCCAACAAAAACCCGCCACGGTCTAGAATCGTCCGGTTCCCCTCACCATTTCTAGCCTGAACCTCATCTTTTCGTCATGTTGCATCTTGGTACCTTAGACGCCATCCAAGGCTTCTGCCGAACAATGCACTCGTAATTTTTTCCCTTCCCAAGATCCCGCAAACGGCTCAACTCTGGGTCAGGGTGTCATGCACACCATGTCTCCTTTCTCCGGCATTTTTTCTTTGGCTCTTCCCTAGTGCAAACTCAACTTTTATGGTACGTAACAAAACTTAGTCTGTGTAGTTTTCCATACGTGCTTCTAGACACTCCTACTACAAATCAATACATCAGAAAAGGCGTGTCGCACTCTTCAGCACGCTTAACATCATCATCTCCACACACACGCCACGCCCTACCACAACCATCATCTCCACCCACCCAGAAAAAAATGAAAAAAAATTGAAAACTCGGCACACCGGGGAAGACGGCGGGTATGCGAACATTTACCCCGCGACCTAAACTCGTCCTTTTCTTTTTTTCTCATCTCATCTCTTTCTGGCTGTTTTGCGGAGATTGCAAAACACAAAGAAGAAGAAAACAAAGAAAAGTTCGTTTCCTGCACACGCGCCACCGACGGGATCATGATTTTTGGAAACTCTGTCCGTGTCGGAAACAATGCCTCAGGCACCGACGTTGTAGCATGTGCATGCACTAGATGATCTCTTTGCCTCACCCCAAGAAAACATTACCCAATGCGACCTGTTGAGAGGTCTTGTTGTGCTTTAGTCCATTTTCCTATGTTATCCACCCTGATAAAATATGCTCATCGCATCGGTCTCCGTCATATGCGACCTCTTGTTACTTTTTTTGACGGGTTTCTTTGTTTTTGTTTTTTTTTCGGCTTCACATGCAGGGCCCGATCGTTATGCTTTGTTGTTGCCTCGTGGCATGTTCCGTTGTTTGGGCTCTACTCTTTGGGGCACTTGGGTTCCTGTGACTGTGCTTGCTTTTCTTATTTTCGGAGTGCAAATGGCTGTGCTGAGGCGGGGTTATTTGTACCACGTGCTTAGCATATGACATGATGATTTTCCATGACTTTTCTTCTTCTCCCTTCTCTCTTTCTTGGTTGATGCGGCAAGTAAGTGATGATTGGATACTTGATCTATTGTGGACTGATATGGATATGTTATTGTTCTCGATAAAGATGAAGATACATAACGTATGTTTTGGCATTCCAATCCTAATGTTGCTGAAACAGGTCTCCCCTATCTACTTTCCCAGATTTAACTGGTTTATTCAATACTGTGACATCGAGCATGACCAACGGATACATGATGTGAAGTACTTTATTAATCTAACAATGGCTATTCTTTGCCATCTTCTTGATTGAAATGTCTCACGCAAGTGCAACGAGGTTTAGACTAGAAAGTATAAGAAGCGAAAAAGAGACCCAAGGTTACTTGCTGTCGTAACCAGCATCTATGGAATTTGGCATTGCTACGGACACTTTTACTGAATACTACTGTGCCATTCTCGTAACTTTTGGTGGATAGATTCAATGTTCGTCCATCTCAGTGCTGAAACAAAGGCTCTGAGCAAGCATGGTTTGATTGAAATGCTTTGTTAGACGTAGACTTTCCACGATCTGTAAGTTCCTTCCCTCACTGCTACTGCGGTCCTGTGTGCTTTCGCCATCTCTACCTCCAACCCAGCCTCAATATAAAGGTCTGTTAACAGATCCACTGTTTTTTGACGTTCCCCGATCACCGCATAGTCGAGTGCGGTTCTCTCGGAAAAATCTCTAGCCTCCATATAGGATTTGCATCCATGTTCTATCAACAATTTGCATATTTGAACAGATCCGTTCGCAGCAGCGTGATGCAACGGAGTAGTCCCATAAGCCGTTGAGATTCCTGAGCTCGCGCCTGCTTTCAACACCTTATGAATTGATTTGATCAACAAACTATACTCATCGAACTGGCACAATATGTGCAGTGGTGTTCTCCCAAGTATGTCTCGACTATTCCATAGGGCGATATCGTTCCATAAGCGTTCATCCTGTTCCACAACAAATGAAAGTTCTTGATCGTCTTCAAAAACGCCATCAAGTATACGATGCAAGACTGTCCTTCCCAAGCAGTCAAAATATCCTATATGCGATATCGATGTCTTCCAATTCTTCCAACTCACTGAGTCATCATGGAAAAGTCCGAAAAATCTACTCTGCTCGGCAAGTTTGGAAAGGCCCAAAGATTCAAGCGCCACTCCGATTTTCTGTGGTACTTCAGTTGACAAAGTGGTATAGATTTGTATTTCTTCTTCCAGTTTGTCCTCACCGAGCTGATCGCCATGGTACTTGAGCAGATGTTCCTTGAACAGAAAATTTCTGCATGAGTCCATAGAATCTCTAAGCCCATCAATCGGTATCTCGTCATTGCTTTCCCCGCAAAGAGGGCAAGTATCAGTCAGAGAGTTGGGAAATACAGCGATGATTAGACTGATAAGCGAAGAACGTGTCGGAAGGGTTTCCGGGGACTGTTTCTCAGTCAAGAGTTTTGCCAAGCATGGGAGAATTGCTTGATAGTAGATGGCATTGACAAAAATTCTAAATTCTGAAGCCGGATTTTCGTTAATGCGAAAACGAAGGCCTGCAAAGAACGAGTCCATGGTTTCGAAAAGTTCGTCAAGCCTTGTTCTAGCCATGGCCATCATTTCGTAGTAGCTTACGAGAGTTGCACTGTGAACGTCTCAACCTTGCTGGTCTTGTTTCGCAGAACTTGGAGGGCATTAACATAGATTTGGTCAAAGCTGATTTTCAAGGCATCTGGATCGATTGGCGGGGGAATTTCGTCGTGAGTTGGTAGTAAAGACTTCGATGGAAGCTTCCTAGGGCGTATCACACGGGTTCCTTCTGAGCAAAGAAGCCCCTTTTCAGTACAGCGGTTGCATTTTTCCGAATCTTGCCGAATACACTGATTTTTGATTGTTAGTACGAGTTGTGGAAACCTGCATCGAATTGTTTTTACGTGGCCATTGGACTGAGACTTGCACCCCGATAATCCAATTATGCATGCGCGCAATCACTTACAGCCTTTTTGTCATCCCGGCACCTTTGGCACTTGGTCATATTCAGCTTGCGTTTTTTTCTCCCTGAAATTGATGGCAAATGCTGCTCTTTAGGATGTTCTTGATGTGGCTCCACTTGGTTTCCCTGTTCATGATCCCGTTCATGTTGCATCTGTTCTCGCAATTCTTGCCAATTATGTCCATTCACGTCCCGAGCCTGATTCGGCTCCAAGTGAGCAGACTGGACTTTTCCGAGTAGGTTACTAGGCGCTTCATTTGTGTTTTGATGAGAAATCAAGTTGTGACCACGGGACACAAATTCAATCTCCAGACACGCTTCGCATGTTGTATGACCGCAGTTCGAGCACAGGTCAGGAATGGAAACTGAGGCAAATAACCTGTGACATCCACAGCATATCCTGCCAGGGACGCGGGGGGTACGTTCTGTTTGATACAGGTGATTTATTGGGTGGTCATTCAACTCGTTGGTGTTCCTGAACATGATTGAGGTCGGGATGTTCTTCGAGGTGGAAACGGCGGGTAATTCAAGAAATGGAGTACAGATGGGAGAAGGTCGTGAATGAAGAAAATTGACTGTGATGGGCTGATCAGCCTGGTGGAAGAGAGAGGGAACTTGGGATATGCATCGCGCCTTTTGTATATATGTGAAAACCGCCCTGTTTGGTGGTCACTATCCAGGTGCGACAAAGCGCGAAAAGAGCATGTAATAACCCTTGCGACAAAGTGCGATGGGGAGAACGCTGTGGGTTCGCATTGCGTTGGCAATACCAGCTCATGCAAGCCACAACATGGCTGTGAGCCTAGCCTGTCTGCACCCATTCCCTATGTACTTACCATTGGCTATCGCACTTTGTCGCAGTTTCAAATGCCCGGGGCTGTGTATCATCCTGCACGGTATGATTTCAGAAGGATTAGTTAGGCTCCCTTTATTGGTAGTCGCACATTGTCGCAGTTGGGGGTCGAAGGTACATCTAAGCATGACTTTGGGCTCCTACTAGTTTTATCGTTAGCATCGCACATTGTCGCGCTTTTCCCATACCAACTGTGGGTGTCATGTAGGGAAGCCTGAACTCAGCTCTACGCGCTTATTTGACGTCGCATCTCATCACACTTCAATTCACACCAAGTATGGTTAATGCCATACCGATAGACGGGTAATGCGCCTTGTGGATCCATTCTTTGCCTACGGGGGCACTGCACTGTCCAACTCTCCTCTGGTCGCATCGCACCTCATCGCATTTTCGAGGATGCGATACTACTAACGGGGGCGCCACCTCAGGAACATAGGCCGGTACAGTTTGTCGCGTCGCACCTCATCGCATTTCGAAGATGCGATACTGACGGGGACACTTGCCTCTGCAATGTACATAAAGATAGCCCTGAGCCTCTGGCCCTAAACTCCTTCCCTTCAACCAAGTTCCGAGTGATCTCTCGTCAACATTCATTCCATTCAGTTTTTGAATTTCTTCTCGCAAGCGTACTCTACGACAAAAGTCAAATCCCACCCTGCTTGATTTGCCAAAACCATCATCCGCCACGCCCGCCATAAATACAAAGACATCAACGATGACCCCCACATCGTACATGAACGTCTCAAACACAGCCATGGCCTCTTCAGCAAACGAGGCAATTGTCAACAATGAGAATTCCGAGTCGCTTAGCGTGACAATAAGCTTTGGTGTACTGGGCTTGGTCGTAGCGATGGCAGGTATATTGATAGCTGTCCTACAGCTTCGACGCACGTCACGCTCAAAAAGAACGGTTGAAGTGTACGAGCTTCCGTGTAAGACTGGACATACCGAGTCACAATGCGCAAAGCTGACCGATTTTTAGAAGAACGCTTGAAGAACACGAAATATAGACAAGGTATTCGGACTGGCATGCATGGATGAGTGAGCGTTTGGCTGCCTAGTCAGACAGAATACGATGTAGTATAGAGTACACTGGGATATGTGACAGGGCTCAGCCAAGGCCTCAGGGCCTATAACCGTCGAAGAAGAGATGGGTATAAATATACAGCACCCGCGATGGGTGCGCAAATATATTGCGTAACTAATATTGTTAGTAGTCTAGTCATCTGATGCTTTTTTGATAGAATAGAATTTGGTTATTATAAAGCACAAGACTATCCTTCTATGTCAGCGCCTTCCTCCTTAGTGCGTTTCTTAGCGAAGGATACGAGAATGAAGGCCATGCATCGTATAGCCAACAGGTCTGGACCTTCAGACGTTAACAATCTGAAACCGGGCAGAGATGAGGATCTCCGATGTACATGAAAAAAGGCAGTCGAGAGTGGTTGACGTTGGTACGTATGGGGAATAGTGCATCGTCGAGCAATCGTATTACACAGCCGTTGAAACGTCGAACATGATGCAGCGTGGATGGGAGGGTTGGAAACTCTGGCGGCGAGTAAGGAGTCAGATGGGTAGGGCTGAGAGTGGAGGTTTCTTGGGCGTGGGCATGTGTCGATCATCTTCTATGAACTTCCTAGCTGCCGTAATAAAAGCCTTGGCACCGGGCAGCACGCGGCTTTACTGTGCATCCAGGTTTCGTCATCTTCTGTCAGGCAAGCACAATCCCATGGACCCCTCCCCAGCCACCGCGTCTGCCTTCTTTTCTCTGCGACGAGTGCTGTCGCGCCCATCTTCTCTACTACCTTGAAGGCTGTGTATATACGCGGCACGCCCGTGGCCACGTTCCGTAGCCGTTTTGTAGGCACCCTGAGCACATACTTACATTCGCCCGCCGCAGTTGTTCACCTATCCTGCGCGCTGACCACACCTCCTCTACGGATAACGGCCCCCTTCATTCTCGCCCTCATATCCAGGTCTCGCGCCAAGGGACTTGTTATTACTTGCATTGCCTACTACTTGTGGCTTGCTGCACTGAGCACCACCACTAAGCCCGTGCTTCGTTTCACCTCTTTGTAAACACCACGACTGGTGGCTCCCACTCCCGACTCGATACACTCGCGCGACTCCCGGTGCCAGACAGCACCCTCATCGCCATCATACATAATGTCTCTCACCGACTCCGAGTTGGAGCTGGTCAGCTCTGAGCTGCGGGGTAACAGCGACGACATTCCAGAAGAGCCCGACATGATACTTTCATCCGACGCCGACAACGCCGAGTCGTTCGCTCCCCCACCGCGCATTGCGGCGCGCTTCTATCGACATTCAGCGAACCGCCGCAAGTCGTCTGCGACGTCATCGCGCCGCAACTCGATATCCTCGACACATTCACACACATCGAATCGATCGTTCCGCAACAGCTGTCAAAGCCACCAGGTAGCCCAGCACCTTCGCCGCGCTTCCATACTCGAGGACCGCAAGGCAAGATTGGCAGATCGAGCAGCACATGCCGAGCAAGTCAGGCTGCGTGCTGCCCTGGCCAAGGCCGCCCCGCGTGGCTCAAACAGCGAAGAGCGAGCCCTCGCAGCAAAACAGGCCCGCGAGAAGCATCTCGCCCAAGTTGCTGCGTCCTGTGCCGAAGAAGTTAGAAGAGCCAAGAAGGTTGCTGAAGACATGAAAGAGCGCAAGGCCGCTGAGGAGCGTAGATATCGTATGGAAATGGAGGAGAAGTTGGCAGAGGCAGAAAAGAGAAGATTGGAATACAAACGCAACCCTCGACGACCGAGAACTGCCAGTTCACCTCCGGCCAGCCTCAAGCCACGCACCCAGCGTCCCGTCTTGTCAACTGAAGATGCAGCCAAAAGAATCCAGGCGGCCTGGAGAAGCAAGGTCAGGCGTGACATTGTCAGAGAATGGCTGAAACTTGGTCTATCCATTGAGGTGGTCCAGGAGACTAGTTTCGACGTCATCACAGGCATGCTTGCAGATGAGAAGCTGTTGAAGACGACTGATAGGATCATGACCTTGTTTGTGCTACTCCCCGATGCAGATCCAGTCCCCCGTAGCGCCGCTGTCAGGACCTTTCTCTCCTCGTATCTTATTCTGGGACACCCCACCCATGTTTTCAGCCGCGACGGTGACCAGGAGCAGGATCTGATTACCAAAGCCAAGGACCTTGTCATCAGCTTTGAGTCTGCTTTGGCCAAACTAACAAAGCTCAATGCCTACACTCCATCGCCCACACGCACAGAAACTGTTTTGCTAGCCCATAGTGCATTCGTTGCTGCCTTCAATGACTGGAAATCTCGTGATTCATCGGCGCTTGTTGAGACCATGGTTGCCTCGTTTGTCAGCCTGGACGAGATATGGCAAAGCGTCAAGGATGCGACAGTCGATGAAGTCGCCAATGAGTACAGAAACGGCATTCGGGACAACCAAGCTATATTGCTTAGCAGGATCAAGAAGCTGGCCGGCCCTGACAAAGCCCTTATGCTAATCAGGAAGGCTATACGCGAAAGCCGAAGGTCGAAGCCAAAGAAGAGGCCCGCAGGCGATACGGTTCGACCTCGTGTGGCCGGCGAGTCCACACCAGACTCTCCACTATCAGCCGAAAGCGCTGCCAAACAGGCAGAGGCTGCTTCTGAATTGGCGGCTTCTGGGCAGGCGAAGCCTGAAGACCCCACCACGCAGGGTCACCAAGCCCAGTCGCTATCCAAGGTCTTTACAGTGGTACCCGACAACCGCATACTCGTCCACGAGTTGTCAATTGACAAGGAGTACCGCATTGACCCTTCACCCACTGCCGACCTGCGCGATGCTCTCAATCGTGAACTATGTGACGCAATGCGACGGGGATTTGAGGACGGCGATAGTGCAAACTGGACCACTGCAATGGCGGAGAACATACGTGGCAAGTTGTTACGGCTGCTGAAGCCTGGCAACTCCATGCACACTCTCATTTCTGAGACACTTGATCCAGAGCATGTCAGCCGGCAATGCAGCCAAGGTGTCTTCTCATATGGCAAATTCTTCAACTTTATTGCCAGCATCCTACCCAAGCTTTGTGCACCGTTCCGAGACACGGAGGTTCAGGCGCTTGCTGAAGAACTAAAGGAGGAGGGAGATCTGTCGAGTATGATTGAGAAGTTGTTCAAGATCCTCCACATCATCGACCTGCTCTCACTAGATTACTCAAACTTCTTGTTGATGAATGCCGCTCCTACACTGATCAAGGAGGCTGTTGGCTACGAACAACGCATGTTCACGCAGGATCTGGAAGAAAACAAGATCACTCTTGACCGCACACGCCGCTGGTGGCGTAGTGCAGCAGTCAACATGCACACTGAGGCTGATCGCCGTGACCCGTGGAGCCAGGCCAATCCCCTCAATCGACCCACTGCGCACAAAATATATGCCCGTGGTTTAGTCGATCTGGCAATCGCAACTCCACCTCTTCGGGAGTCGGAGCTACCAGAGACACTCGAATTGGACCAAGCCCGGATTGCCCGAATCCGGGAGGACGCGCTTCGCATTACGACTATCGGAGGAATTCTCCTTACAGCTAAGAATCTACTCAAGCGGGATGTACGGTCACAGTGGAAGTCCGAAGCCAACAAGATGTGGCTGGTGCTCAAGGAAAACGGCTACATGTCCGATCCGTCGACACCGGCCAAAATTTCGTCCCTCCTCGAGTCATCGCGCAACATGCCGCCGTCGACACGCTCGCAGCTCTCGTCGACCATCACGAGACTCCTCACGCAGGCCGGGGCCGGCAAACTTTCCGACCCCGTGCTTAAGGTCCTTTTCCAGCGCCTCAAGACGCACATTTTCAATCGCGTCAGCGCCAGTAGTTCGGGCGAGCGAGTCAGAGCGGCGAGCACGGCGACCGAAGGCCTTGCTACCACGGGCCTACCGGAGTTTGTGTCTCAGGTTGCGGATATTTGCGAGCAGCTAAGTAAAGTGGGCGAGGTTGATCGCAAGTGCCACGGTAAGTGGTATGAGGAGATTGCAGAGGAGATGGAGAGGTTGGGGGTGGAAGGGGGTGAGGAGCTTGTGCGCTCGCAGAGCGTGGAGAGTTCGGGGGCTGCGTCTTCGTCTTCTTCGTCTTCGGTGTGAGACGTGAGATGTGAGACGGGGGAAAGATGGAAGGGGATTAATGGGATAATGTGGGGATTTGGCGTTTCGTCTTTTCTCTCCTTCTGTCTCTTTTCCGAGTCTTTCAAGAGACATTTTTTCTTTCTTTCGTTCTTGGGATGGAATGGGGGTTCTATGCTGTTCTCTTGTTCATGCCAACTTTTTGTGTCGTTGTTTACTTGCGAGGCGCTGCAGGTGTTTTCTTTTTCCCTTTCCTTTTCTTCCTATCTCTCTCTCTCTTCTTCTCTATTCGTACTCTTGCTTTCATCAAGTCTAGACCATGGCTCTCTTTCTTTCTTTTCTTTGATTTCTTTCACTCACGAGTAATATACCAAGGTCGGGACACGGGATGCTTTTGTTTGTATCTTTTGTTTTTTTCTTGGTATTTTTGCTGTTTGGAGCGGAAGCGAGTCATGTTTATACGTATATACCAAATCTTTTTTTCCATCATCTCTTCTGCCTTGCCTAGATTTGTGTTGTTCTTTGCTTTTTTTCTCTCTTCTTCTCCCGTTCACTTGATTCAGCTCTGTTGTGATGATGGGGTTTTGAAAACCTGTGTTTTAAATGTCAGGGCAGTGGCGCAGTGCTGGCTAAGTGACGTGAATGAGAGTAGTAAGTTCAAGTCAAACTGTCTTGTTTTTTTTCCGTCTAGATTGTATGAGAAGAGAGTGATAGAGTGCTCGTGTATGGACAGTCAGTTCAGTCAGTTCAGTCAGTTGACCAAGTGCAATTACTGTGTATGTGTGGGCATCGGCTCATCGTGCGCATAGTTCTGTTTCAGCACCAATCATGATCGCCGACTTGTTGCTGTTTCTTTCTCCTGGGAAGTCTCATGTATAGATCAGACAATGCATAGATCGAGATTGCATGTGCTCAGGGGTTCATAGGGCTCGGAACATGATGAATCAGTACAGTAGTCGAATAACACTGTCAATGGAAAGGGATGTACTTTTTTTTTCTTTTTTGAATGAGTGAATTTGTATATGTTTTTTTCTGTCCGTTGTGTAGAGACATGGAGAGTCGATATCGTCATATCATAGAATATTTATTGGTTTTTGTGAAGATCATGCCACATCGGAAAGAAGGAGAGATTATCATTGTCCGGTTTGTTGAATGTGCAGCAATCGGCGCTTTTCTTCTTTCATTTTTCCTCCAGTCATGGACGAGTTATGTCTGTGCGTTGTTTCTTTGCAGTGGAGGATCGCAAGGCGAGAACTAGTACCAAAGCGATAGGTTTCACGAAGCAGGTTGGAGATGCGCGTCGTCTTGTTCACCCGTACTGCAGGCAGTGGACGAGGAGAGCCACATGCATAGTAAACATTCTCCGATTAACCGAGTCGGTAGTATCAAAGATTTTGTTTGGGATGGGAATCGCCTACTGCCGGTGGGCCTGAAGCACCCGGAGGCCGACGTATGCCAAAGGTTGCTTTTCTTGCTTCATCGATCCGGCCCTTTGCAAGACTGATGCCAGGGACGACCCAGTCTCCACAGCTGCATTGCATGCCCTGCCAGGCATACTTGCCTACGTTGGTGTGGCACTTTGGGCACTCCAGACGACCGTCTAACTTGCCTTGTTCGAGCTCAGGTCGCATCCATGACAAGGGATCGAGGAAGTAATGGGCACATTTGGCCGAAGTAGGGACCTCGGCCTCGTCGTCTTTTGCAGTGTAAGAGGATCCATGTGATAGTAGATATTGCGAGGTTGCCAACGCGCGCCTAAAACAAGGTAAGCGCAAGACAGGAGAGTGGTGGCGGTAAGAGAATATAGGGTGACATCAAAGCCTTATCGTACGGCCCCACTTACCTGCATTTGCGACACCTTAATTCAAAGGCTGCAGCCTCATCAGCAACATGTTCGTCCTCAAAGCGGATCTTGTCAGCGTCTGGCGCTTGTCCACACGCGCGGCTCAACTCAATTTCGCGTTGGTAGACCCATCGTTGGTAGGCCGGGGTGGTTTCGACATCGAGTGGAGTGTGCATTTGAGCATAGAGGTTGAGCTGGTCCATGAAACCTGGGTTGGGCTCGCAGATGGACCGAGCTTGCCGAACGTGGGACAGGGCTTCGGAAGGGCTGATGTTGTGCTGCTGCATCAAATATGCGATGACAACGGTAGCCGATCGTGACTTGCCCATGGCACTAAGAAAGAAGGAGTGGTTGGCATATTGGTACGAGTAACGGGAGTGGAATCGAACGAGTAGCAGGGAAGCGGTGTGGAATTGGGGGAAGAATGGCCGAAAGGGCAATGCAGGCAGTTGCAAAGAGGAAAAGAAAAGGTGGACTTTGCATTCAAAGGATGCAGGACACGACGCGGGTGGGGGGGAATAACTGCACTTGCACTGTGGTGCATTGCTCCCAGCGACAGGGCACTGGAGCCGGCGGGTGTGGTGAAGATGGCAAAACTGCCAAGCAAGGCAGTCGGGGGCGGCGATCCAGGGTTGTGTGGGCACACGAGGCTTCAGCTCAGCAAGGGTGTTGACTTACCAGTGCACTAGGACGCCGCCACCTGCGTCGAGGCCTTCGCGAATGAAGCGATTCGTGGCCGGGAAATGCTGGAGGAGGTTCTCGTCGTCGACATCGTCGACCTCGACCACCATGTGCTTGAAGGGGGCAAACAGGGCGTCGTCGAGGGGCATGCGCAGGACGGACAGGACGTGGGTGATGTTTGCCTGTTCAAGGGCTTCACGCCGCCGCAGCGTAAAGATACTACCTCAGTGGTCAGACAGTTGGACAGTGGACCGGCAAGGTAAGACAAGGCAAAGGCAGCGGCAGCGGCAACGGCAACGGCAGCGACGACAACGACGGCGATGCAGCACGGCCTTGCAGAGAGGGGGGGTGATTCGAAACCACGGCGGGCGTCAACATTACGTACCCGCCAATGTACAGATTGAGGTTTCCGGGGACTCTGTCGAGGAGGGCCATGATGGCAGGTCGCAGAGCGGAAAGGGACCCGAAAATAGTCGGAGGCCCAAAAGGAGGGGCGCGAAGATCAAGGGCTTGGGGGTGGACGAAACGCAAGCGGGTGAAGAAGGTGTGCAAGTGAGGGTCTAATTTTCACCGAGGCTTCGTGATGGCGCACATCCGCCCAAATTGCGGACCCATTGAGTCTGGCGCCCAAGGCCGTATGGTGGTGCCTAGGCGATGACGGTGATGCACCATGGGGCGGCAGCAATCGTCGGAGATTTTTGCAGGCATGGGGTTGGTGGGCTGGGGTCATGGAGGTGGATGTAATGTGTGGTTGATGTGTGTAGTCGAGAGATACTAGAGGGGGGTGGATGTACATGTCATCCCAGCCAAGGCCATGGAAGAAGCCGGCTGAGCAAGACGACGACGCCGACGAGTGTAATAGATGGGCAGAGGCCGGTGTTCCCTGTCATGCGCGGCTGCCGGCGATCCGAAGCAGAAGGGTGCCAACGACAGCGCCTCCGACCATTTTTTACCTTTGCACCGTCGGCCATGACCAGTGTCAGGTGTGTCGTCGTCGTCGTCGTCGTCGAGCCAGCGGAACCTTCCGTACACCCGTGGAGCTGCAGTGCGCGGATCAGGGACTGCGAGCTCTGGCCATGGATGAGCCCTAAAGCCCCGTGTGCTAGTTTGCCCATGGCGCCTTATCTGCAGTGTCTAGCAAACCAAAGTGCGTGGAGAGCATCTAGTAGGAATCAGTATACGAGGCCAGCACGCGGACTGGCATGCCGAATCGAAGACGTGGGCGAGACCAGAGCGGGCCAGCGACAAACGGGGTCATGGAATCCTGGAGTCTTGGAATGAAAGCCCTGGCCTGTGGCTCGTGTGTTGGGCGGGCAGGCGGATGGGTGCAAGGCTGCCGTGGCGCCTCGTCCCGCATCTCGGCGAAGCGCATCACTGTTTTGGCCAAAAGGATGTGGGAAACGGGAGTTTGGAGTGACACGACTAGTGGTATTGGAGTGCTCTGCTAGAGTGTAGCTAGTAGATGCTGCTGTTTGGTAGGGCGGGCGGGAAATTCGATGGTGGATGACATGGCCCATGACTTTGGAGCGTCGCCCTGTCTCAAACGAGGTGTACCGCCGCTTATCTGGCCACGGGCTATGCGCATGCGGCCCACGTAGCAGAAACATGCTACTACTGTAAGTACTTGTAGTGGCGTGTAAGTAGACTACTTGCGAGGTACGGGTCTTGGGCGCTCGCAGCACAGACTTCGGCTTGAATCCGATACCCCGGAGTGTCTGCATGCTACCGCTCGTGGCAGCACGAGGCACCCATGGAGCGAGTGCGAGGCCAGACGACTCAGCCCCGAACAGCAGATCGGTAAGACGTATGGCGGCAGCAGGCAGCAGCAGTAGCAGCAGCAGTCAAAGTGTGCTTGTGCACTTCAGCACATACATGTGTAGGTAGATGAAGAGGAAGCTAGCTGGTCGGCTCGCACGTGTGACGTGTGGGCAGACAGATGGTTAGTAGATGAACATGTATGTACATAGTAGATACGTGTGTATGTATGTACATGTATGCATAGCTGCAAGTAAACCTAGTAAATATACATAGATGGATGCATGGCACTCGGATATCTATGACATGTGTACATGTAGGGCAGTACGTAAGTAGGTGAATATCAGATGGGGGGGGCAATGTCTCGCCAAGAAGCAGCGGGGAGGGGGACAGGGGGGCAGGCAAAAAGAGAGCAGCACAAGCAGGAGCAGAAAGCATGAGCAGAGCAGAGAGCAAGAAGAGGCCGGGCGGTAGGGCTGCGAGGAGGTTGCCCGTGGTGGGTGGGTGGTGGAACTGCTGGTCAGCATCTGTGCGCAGCGACCGCTTCCGCTACCCGCGTTGCAGGCTAAGCCGTAAGCGTTACGTCTGACGCTGTGCCGCCTGCACCTTGTCCACCCCCCATGGCCGACCAATCCGCGGTGCTGCGCTGGCTGCTCGACACCCAGCCTGGTCAGATGCCGGCTATGCAACCCTTGTCAGCCAGCAGGGCCAAAAAGGACCAGCCAGCCCGCCAGCCCGCCAGCCCGCCAGCCCGCCAGCCCGCCCAGCTAGCCAGCACCAACCATCGGCACTGTCCTGCCCTACCACCGCCCCTCTCACCGTTGCACCGGCCTGACGTACAGGCCATGGCCCTGCCTCGCTGCCTGTCCCACTGCCTCCTACCTGCCAGAAGGGGGGGGCCACAGGCGGGCGCCAATCCACACGATAGATTGTCGTCTCAATATGCCAGCTAAGCCCCCCTTGGTCGGCCTCTGGCTGACTGACTGACTGACTGACGGATTGACTGGACTGACTGCCCACACTACCCGCTCGCCGCCCACTGCCTGCCTGCCTGCCTGTCTGTCTGCCTCTCCTCCCCTCCTTTGCACGCACGCACGCACGCATGCACGCACACACTTACTCTCACTCACCTCCCCCACGCCGCCGCCGCCGCCGGGAAACCTCTGCCGTCGCCGGCAGCCCTCTGCCCGCAAATCCACGCCCTGCACCTGCGTGTGCGTCTACACTACTCACGCCAGTGCCAGTGCCAGTGTCCAGGGCCACGCAGCGTTGCGACTACTGGGCAAGCCCTATGCACGCAAGAGGGCCGGCGTGAGCTTCACGCTTCACGCTTCTGGAAAAGCCAGAAACCACGCCTACGACTAAGGCCTGCATGCCCTGACCCCTGCCCGGCAGAGTCTCCACTCTGTTGCTCCGTGCCAGGAGCAACACGCAATAACCAATCATTGTCCGTGAGCCTGCCCAGCGTCGTGCTTAATGTCTAACCCAGTCCCCGGTGGAGGTTCTCTTTTCTCATCCGTCTGCTGCTTGTGCTGCGTGCTGCTATTGTCGTGTCCAGTCGTGTCGCTCCCTCTCCCTCTCCCTCTCTCCACCCCAGAGGAAAAAAACTGTCTCGTCCCTAATGTGCTAAACGCCTTGCACCCAAAGCCTCTCATCCCTTCAACTCCACTCGCCTCCGGTCCACGCTAAAAAAACAGGGCCCTTACCCATAGGCCTTGCTTGGGCTGCTCTGCTGCAGTGTACCATGAGCATTGCATTCACCACAGCAATTTGACCATCTGTCTGTCTGCCGCCGCCGCTGCCAACATCCCATGACCAATAGTCTGCATCGACAAGAAGCAAATATTGTGGCGGTGCGGGCCAGAATTGTTTCTTCAGCTCGACCCTACACCAACGAGGGTCTCAGCCCTACGAGCAGCCTCAATCGCTAGTCAACGGGTACGAAGAAACCGCCCCCGCTCCCTCGACTACTTATCAGCCTCGCCCTCGGAATTCCCCCAACGACACGTAACTCCCATACCCAGGTAAGCCACACACTCACTGTCACTCTTGCAATACCCTTCAGCCGCTCCCTTACCCACCTCACTGCACTCTTCCCTGCCGGTTTCGGTCATGCCGTCTGTGGTTGCAGGCTAACTCTTCTGCGTCTAGGTCCGTGCCCACATACACTATCCAGTAGCCACTGTCTTTCACGCGTCTTGCTCGTCGCGACTCGCCACTTTTGCGGTGCTCGTGTGCGGCAAGGTACGCTTCAGCTACTACCCCCTTAGTGGCGGCCTGCCGACAATTATCGGCACCACCACAAACCATGTCCTCGACGCCGAGCATTCGCGTATATGATTCCCACCGCTATCCGCTACCACACCATACCCGAGCCTCGATAGGAAGCCCGGCTGTAGCAATGGCTATACCGAGAGTACGTAAGCTCGTGTTCCTGCTTGATACCTTTTTTCTTCTTCTTCTTTTTGTGTGTGTGGGCCTGGAATGGTATTGCCCAATTCGCATGCTTGAAATAGCATCCGAACACACTGCAATCCACTTCAGGTCCCTTGCCATTCACCATCCCATTTATTTTAACAATTGACTGACTGCGACGCAAATTTCACAGGCTCGCGATCAAGTCCCGCCACCCTTGCCTCCACCACGTCACATCGAAGACCTTAGGACTGGCCAAGACCCTGGTTGGCAATGGGGTAACACAAATAGTCCAAGGGACACAGGTTTTGGCGGAAATCGGCTCGCGACAGTTAAAGCTGGCTCGAGCTTATACGGTGGAGCCCCAAGCAACTACCCACGGGAGCCCGCGGGCAACTACATTCTTTCTCGCAACCGAGAACCTTCCATCTCCAGGTCACTCGAAGACATGAGCTCCGAACACAGCGGTCACAGCGATGAAGAACGCAACGCCAACTCTCGCCCATCGCTTGCAAGCCACCGCTTCACAAGTGAAAGACAGTTGGGGCAAAAGGCCCTACAAAACTCATCGCAGGCCTATGATAAGCAATTGCTCTCCAAGATTGGTGGCCCAAGTACACCCACAAGAACCACTGCACCTCCACTATCCTCTGGTAACACCCAAGATGCCGTCAATGACCCGCACACTTCGATACACAAACCCAATGGTCAATTGAAGCCGTTGACTGTACCTGCCCTCTCGCCAGGCTACACGGGCTTTCGTAGCCCCATATTCGACCCAACAGAGCCGTCCAGGGCACGCTACGGCAGCATCTCGACTCCAGGACCATTGGACGACACCTCTTCCACACACCGTGGTAGCTATGATCACAGCATGTTTTCAGATCCCGAGTTCAGCATGGAGGAAAACGGCATGCGCGACTTGAACATCAATGAGCGCAGCCCTGCCGAGTCAGAAGAGTACCAACTGGGCCCAAAGGGCGGCCTGAAACGGCGCGCCTCGTCGCCTCCCTCTGAAGCTGCGCGCGACGATCGTCCGACAACAAGCGGCCACAACGATCTATATCACCGTCGTTCAGCGCAAATGCTCGTCAACCGGAACTGCAATGCATCGCGGTTCCATTCAAACCCAAGTTCCTTGTCTTCAACCGGATCTGCAAGTCAACGTAGCGGCTCGATTGCGTCTTCGTTTGGCTTCTCCACAGCCCCAAGTAGTATAACAAGCTACGGCGGAGATCAGCGCTTGTCACCCAATGCGTTGTCACCGTTAGGGGAGACGGAACTGGGCCCCGTGTCGCCTTATGCAGCTAACAGGTCGTTGGATCCCAGCCCCCGCGGGTCCCTGTCACGACCTCCGCATCAGCGAGGCTTTTCGGAGACCGAGCATCCACAAATCCGAAAAATGTCAACAGAAAGCATGCTACAATCGCGACAGAATTCAATCGCAAACCGCCTGCCAGGTGCTTACATTTGCGAGTGTTGCCCCAAGAAACCTAAAAAATTCGACAGTGAAGAGGAGCTCCGGTAAGTGACATGGGTCGGCGTCTTACCCACCGCTATTTGCCCTACCCATGCCCGGATGACCATGCGCTGACCCCTGCAACAGATTGCACGAGCTGGAGAAGCAGTATATCTGCCAGTATTGTCCTAATCGTTTCAAGAACAAGAACGAAGCTGAGCGCCACCAAAACTCTCTCCACCTACGGCGACACTCGTGGTCATGCGCAACACTTGCCGGCGTTCATGCAGCTTTCCACCCCTCGGCTACTCGCCCGGCTGCCGCAGACGTCTGTGGGTATTGCGGTGAAGAATTCCCTAACCCTGCGGATTGGGAGGCTCGAGCAGAGCACTTGAACCACGTGCACAAGTTCGGCGAATGCAATCAAGCCAAGAAGTTCTTCCGTGCAGACCATTTCCGACAGCACCTGAAGCACAGCCATGCAGGGACCAGTGGAAAGTGGACTAACATGTTGGAAAACGCCTGCATGAGAGACGAGCCGCCGCCTCAAGAGCGCGTCGGCTCGATTGCCTCGATATCCGGCCCTTCGAGCCTTACAACCAAGCCCGGCGTCATCAGCGAAGCACATGACGAATCTTGATTCACCAAAAGTTTTACCAAACACCTAGGAGACACGTGCGGCACACCATCTCCAGGCTGATCTGACCGGAATTTATTCAAACGAAGCGCAGTCTATGACGACATTATTCAGTTCCATTCGACAGTAGCATTCTCTCCAAACCATTGCTTTTGGCTTACATATCAGCATTCCCAGGCATGGTCTTAATCTAGCAAAAAGTCTTTACAGTCGCAAATTGTCTTGCATTTACCATTCATTCCCGGCCAGGCCAGGGCGCTTCGGCATAACGACACTGATGATGGCATTTGGTTATACGTATCGGTATCAGGCAATCTTCTGATGCTGGTTCAACGACACATTCGATGCATTTCTATGGGTGTTTTTGTTTCAGCGGCGGCGTTGATAGGACAGACATGTCCAGGATCATCTTCATAGGCAGCTCTTTTCTTTTTTTTGCGACTACATTCCTTGTTGACCTATTATACAAAAACCATTTTACGAATACAACAACAACTGTTAAAGTCATATCAAGGGGAAAAAAGTTTTTGCTCTCTCATTAGTAGTACGGCGTGGCCGAATATCATATTGATAATTGCCTACTTTGTATTTTCAGTTTCGCCGTTCTCGGCTGATTTCTTGGCTTGGAATACCCCAGCATTAAGGTGGGCGGGCAGTATGGGATACGAGGCTCAACTAGAACAACAACGTCATGGAAAGCAATGTCAAATCTTGATGCACATCTTAGGGCTGTGTAGCGTGATAGTGGCAACGTGCATTCCCCTTTTTTGCCTTCATTTCTCAGCTCATTTATTTTGACGTTCAGCCTCAGGGCCTAGCAGACGCACAAGTGAGCGTCAGCCTCAGTAGTAAACTCTTGGTAGTGTCATTTTTTTCCCAAGTACTAGATGCTTACTAGTCAAAGTGATGCGTACGCATATCAGTCGCCACCTCGACTTTTGCATCAGCAATCAACCGGGAGGGAGGGGGGACTGATGTTCCTTGGTGAAAAGAAAAAACAAACGGTGTTCCCCGTAGTACGACTGTTCTCAGGGTTCCCCCCCCCCCTCGTATCCCGTCGTCAGCATCCACCACCCCGTGAGCAACCAAGCCCTGCATATAATCCCCAACCCGTCAGCAAAAGTCCCGAAAACATTAGTTTCAACAATACACGCATCATATATATTTTCTTGAACGAGGTTCTTCCCAGAAGAAACACACACGTATACACTACACTACACACATATGTTTTACCAGCATCCCCGGTCCCTCCGGTTCCCCCAGTTCTCCCCCCGGCCCCTGTCTCTCCAAAAGAAAGAAAGGAAAAAAAAACTCCCCGTGAACCCAAGCTACTGAAAGCAGCTATCCGGTTGTCTTCGGATGTAAGCGGTTTCACACACCCAGTTTTTTTTGTTACTACCCCATCTACTAGTTTAAACTCCAAATGGAGGGGGGGGGGCAAGAATGCGTCTGCGTCAATGGCGCGCATCTCCTCTCTGTCTCTCTCTCTCCGTACTCCACTCTTTGCACTATTCTAAACCAACCCCCTTCAAGGTAAAGATCCGGGCTAGGAAAATAACGCAATGACCACATACGTACTCAAGTAAAGTAAAGTAAAGTAAAGTAGTAAAGTATTGTCGTACCTAGTTGCTTCGTCTTTTTTTTTGGGCATGCGCAAGCGCAAGCGCTAGGTAAGGCTAGTGAGGGGGGCAATATGGCCATGCATACTATACTTGTGTTTTATAACAAAGTTTATGGTACATGTATGTATGTATGTACATTTCCAATACTTGGGGTTTCCTTGGGGTGATTTCATCGCCGACTTTAGTGCATTTTGTGTGTGTGTGTTAGAGTACTAACAAGGGTAACGTACACTAAACAGTGTGATATTTGAGTAGTAGTGTGTTTTTTTTTCGTTTGGAGTTAGTCTGGGGACCGCGCTCCGTGTGGGTTTCAAACCTAGATTTTTTTTGGTCAAGTTGCGTATAGGGTAGTTAGGTATTTAGGTTGCGGGCTTTTCAGTTTATTTTAGTTTATTAAGCTCAGGCCCTTTCTGTTTTTCTGGCCCTTCTTTTTTATTCTTACTTCACTAACTCAAACAGAAAGAGGACACGGTTGTGGAGCTTGATGGTGGTATTTCGTATTTGGAGTTTTTATTTCCTTTTTGGTGCTTCCGAGGTATAGTGGAAACCATGCAGGGCGGTTACTATAGGGCTGGTATTTTCGGGGGTATTATTTATGGATGGGGTAAGTGCTTGGTATCGTAAGTACCTATCTTCTTCTAGTGTGTTTTGCGAGGAAAACAGGGACCCATTTGTCATATTGGGCTGAGTAGATCATTATAGCATTGCGCACTTCTGTTCAAGTGAGTACGTGTCTTCGGCAGATTACACCCATCTTGCGATACTTGATCATGGCTCACACGCGAAGAGCGCAAATTACACGCAACTACAAGCATCAACGCCATCTACGCGGCGTGTCTCTAATAGACTAGAAGACAAGTGCCGTGACGATCTGCCACTGTCGTGCTTCCCAGCCCTTTCCGCTACCCCTCCTGTGCTACGCCAGCCAAGTCGAGACTGCTTGAGATCAACAAAGGGACAAGATAGCGCTACACCAAACAACGCATCCTGCATCGGACCTGACCCCAGCCTCCCATGTCCACGTGATCCGACCCTTTTAAAGTACTCACTCGCCTGGGACCACCCACCCCTAACCCTGTCCAAACCCCACCCTCATAGTGCTTACCCTGTACTTACCTATGGCACTCCCCCATACTCCCCCGACCGGCACATTTCCTGTCTTTCCGCCGAGCAAACCGGACCCTTTTTTCTCACTAGCTAATTTGTTCTACTGCCTTCTTACCGATCTTCTCCCTTCCCGTGCGCCCTCTCGCGCCAGGGCGTAATGCGGGAAGACTGTGGGGAGGGGGGAGAAAGAGAGAAGGAGAGAACGGTGAGCACTAGAGATGAGGTAATCACCGACGTGGGAACTTGCCGAGCCGTACGTGTGTGTGGTAGGACGCCTTGGTGTGGTGCAGGTTAGGGTTTCCTGTGAAGCTGTACGTTAAGAGGCATACTAAGGAATAGTACCGGCGGCGGCGGATGTGGGCGTGCGCATGATTTCGCATCGCAACGTGTTGCTCTGCTGGGGGTTAGGCATCGTCGGGTCGTTTTTTGGCTGAGTCAAGGTTTACACATCTTCCTGGATGCCATGCAACCTGTGTTTTGTGTGAAGAGGCAAATATTGGCATTGGGAGGGGGAAGGGGGGGGGTTATCTCGCGTGTGTATGTAAGACGGGTTACAAAGTTCATTTATCTTGGTTCTGATTTACTGGGCGCTCAGCAAGAAAAATCAAAATTCGACTTAATACCGCTCTTTTTTGTTAGGTTGCTGGCTCTGGTTCGTAGGTTTAGTTCGGAAGTTAAAGTAACTTCCGTACTATTGATGAATCATGTCTACATGTGTTTGTGTACATAGCATATTTCAAGGTTTCAAACTCTAACATTGTTGTCTGGGCATGCTTAGTCGGACCAATCGCGTGGTGTGCCGTCTTCGGGTCACGCCTTTCCCCTTTAGTATACACTCTGTTCTGAGGTGAGAGAATAGCAAGACGAGTCATGCCTGTTATTGTGGCTGAACAAAGTTTACCGGTAGTTGTGTAGTGACCATGGTTGATTCCAGGATAACTACGTTTTCCTGATTTCCAAGCACAAAAATCTAAAACCAATTTGATAGGGGATCATAATTGGAGCCCTGCATGAGCCTTTTATTTCTATCTTTTTAGTTTCAGCTGGAGGGCGCATCGGGCATTGCAGGTGAGAGATGAGATTTTGACAGATCGGGCAAACTTCTTTCCGCGCACTAAATTATTCCAGGATATGCTCTACGTATGTACATAAGAAACGGTGCTTACGCGCCAAGTCATCCATGGATCTTTTCCGCATCTTAAAATCAGCTCTCGAGGGGCTGATTTATCCCAAACGATTCACAGAGTCTCACGACCCTGTATCGCTCGAATAAGCCCGACGCATTGCGAAAGCGTACTCCTTGCCCTGTACTTGCGCCATAATGGCTCAACATCACCTGACCAGATCTGGATCAAGATGTACCAGCTGAAGGAGCAAACTTACACATTGATTTATCCTGGTTACCACGTGCTCATAGTAGTTCAGTGTTGTGGGCAACGTGCCGTCCCATGTGTTCGCATATGCGCGGGCCCAGTGTTCTCGAGTCGCGAAATGCCCGTCTGACAACGCAAGTACATTTTCTTCTTCATTTCCACCCCACGCCAACCGCAACAATACTTATCATAAGTCTCCACATCCATGGATCCTGAACTTGGAAGGACGAGGTTCCCGTATCTTCAGTTGCGTCAATCTATACGTGCAGCAACATGGCACAAGCGAGGATGGTAAGACAGCCTCGTTGAATACAATCATGACTCGAAAGTCGGATAATAGAGCCAGCCCAATTGGGACGGCGCCTCATAGTGCATTTACAAACAGGGAACAAAATATCAGTGACATTCCTGTCGTGTCTTGTTCGTCCCCAAAATCAGGCTCACCGCGTTCTGGCTGACGGCAGATACGGTATACGCAAAAAGTTGCAGCGTTCCTTGGACGCCTGATAAGCGGGTCGAAAAAGAGTGGAGAGCCGGCCACTCCGACAAGGGATCCATCTGCGCGTTTTGTTACATTTGCCCTATGGTAGGGCTAGGTGCCACAGATATGCATTTCCTGGTGTCTTGCCATGTGTTTATGGTACGTAGGTCCATGCTTTTTTGGGAAGGTGGCAAGGCCCAACTATCTTTTCCTCCGATAGGGCTGGTTGGGCCAGCATCATATGCACAATTTATCAACTACTTGTTTGGATGTGCGGAAATGGAACGGTAAGAATCTGCACACTGTGTATAATGTATCGAACGATGTGGTGTCTTACTATGTAATAGTAAGCCCGCGCGGGACGATGCTGACCCGCCAGGCGTTCTACCAGAAGCTCATCATGTTTGCCTTGCGTTCGTCGTGGCAGACAAGCTTTTTCATGTCATAGTTTTAATCACACCGCGCAGCGGGCTGACCGTCATCAGCTCAAGTATGCGCGTTCAAGATGTGGTAGTACAATTCTGGATGCGGAGAAGGGCTGTGTTACTGCATCAGCGTCAATCTTCGACAAAACGGTAGACAGCTGAAACATGGCTTGGAATGACATGCAAGGCGACGCATACGCAGGGCTGACTGGTCGATCATGATTTTGGTTGATGAGCGGCCTTGCTTCCCTAATACTTTGTGTCATGAGAATAGTATCAGTGGATGGCGCCCAAGGATAGCACCTTGCGCCCGTGGAAGCTACCGTAACCAAATGTTACCATGGAGCATGGGTAGTATCCAAACGTTGTTTCATCTGAGAATGTGTACTTACGTGTCTTTGCAGCTACTGCATCATGCCTAATACTATGCGTCTATTAGAGAAGTCTCCCGGGCTGGGAACTGCCAAGAGACGCATCAACTACCGATCGCATGGAAATGGACGATCCTAGGAGCGGATATATATCCTGTGACTCGGCAATTCTAGTATCAATGTACGCCGGGATGCAAGTGGGCTGGATAGTGGGTAACTATTCGTTCGTACATAGCTGGTATGCAATATCATCTTGGCCCTACGAATAGCTTCAATGGCCGAATTACACAATAACACCAACTGGAGTAGTACATGATCGTGCAGCTCGCGTCAGGACTTGCGAAGAGTGGGGACTTGCATGTGTATAACAAGATGCGATGTTGTGTGATTGGTGCAGTCCGATAAGGGCAAACGCATGGCTACCGCGTCAAGCGCATGGGACTTTGGCAATGATTAAAAGTGAAATCAGCGAATCGCAATTTAACCTTCATCAATGCAGAGTTTCTTGAGAACGGTATGTTTCCAGATCCATCTGCTACTCTAGCGCGTGACGAAGCACCTTGTATAAGGGAGCAGTTACTATCAGCCACATGGTCAACAACCACGGGATCGAAGAGCCATACACATGATGTTTGCCCACATAACATGGCGCCTGAATTTCAAGTTTTACGAGAGTATTTCTGTGAAATTGGATCGATGGATCCGCTGCGAAATAAATGCAAAGAGCGATATCATTCTTGGTGGACATGGAGCTCTATGACTCCGGAATGGCCGCGAACTATTCCGTCAGCAGACATTCAAACACCCACAATCCAGATGAACGGTAAAACAAAACATTTCAATATGCACGACACGTGTGAATTCCAGTAAGCATGGCATTCTGTACAGCCACTAATTGCTGACTGCATTGTATGCAAAGGATCGACGACTGACAGCAGTCAGCCCTCCCAAAGTCCGTTGATAGCTGATGTATTGCTGTTGACCGCAATGTGGCTGACCATGACACGCGACTAAGGGTTACCACTGGGTACCGATGGGAAGTTCTTGGGGTCGTTCAGCCGTTCGCGATTTCTTTTGGCGATTTCTGCATTTCGGAGTTTATCCAACCTCATTTGGTAGAAGCTTCTGTGTAACGTCAGTATAATGGGGAAAGTGTCCCGAGACATGCGCACTTGTTGAGTTGGAATATACGAGGACCAAGCTCGGTTTGAGTCTTCTCCTTTGTCTTTGAAAGCTCTTTGATCTGTATTGGCAGTTAGTACAGGGAATTTAGATTCCATGATCATACTGGCCTTGTCGTCTTTGGCTTTCTCGTCCTGCTTGTCTTCATCATCTTCCTTAGCCTTTTCTTCCTTCTCTTTCTCCTTGTCCTTTTCTTTGTCCTTTTCTTTTCTCTTTTCACGTTTGAGTTGCTGCTTCTGTTCATACTCTTTCTTGACTGCTTCGATCTCGCGGTCCAACTCCTCTTGCTTTTTCTGATCGGCAACCCTCTTTACCTCCTCAGCCTCTGGCTGGCAGAACCCTCGATCAGTCAAGTGTCCAGCGCAGATGTAGAAAAAGTCCTGAATTAATATGAGCACTTATATTTCAGTTTCAGAGTCATAACACACCTTATTGGAAGGCGTAATCAAGACACTCGTGGATGGTTTGTAGCATATCCAACAAGCTTTGGCGGCATTGTCCGCGACGCGGCGGAGATGCCACACATTCTCCATTGTATTGTTCAGTTTAGAAATGTTCGCCTTGTACGTTATTCAGGGTACCGGAAGTACACGGTGCACAGGTAAACCCCTTGGGGTGTATGAGGCGGATATCGATGCCTGCGATACCGACTCAGGCTAGATTTCTTCCGCTATTCGAGTGTTATGAAGATATCAAGTTCACTCATACCTAAGTGTAATGCCCTGCTATGGTTATTGCATGTACGTAGAGATGCTCGGTGGTGATGAAGTGGCTGAGCAAGATTGGGAGATGCAAAGGTTCGAACTAGGCTTAAAATGTATTAGTCTCAGATGCTACAGGCAACTGTGACCATTCCTCATTCTCCTCTCCAACGGGGTTTTTTTTGACCCATGTTTTCGATGACTGTACGGATATATGGTCTACGAAAATTGTTTAAAGATACAATTCAACCGAAACAGATACGTCTAGTCCCGAGCACCATAAAGCCCTCGAACAACTTTGCAAGTGCGTCATCTTAACACGCTTCAATATCTAGTTTTCTAAGTTAACACTCTCATTAGACAATCATTCTCTCTCTCTAAAATCTTATCGGCAACATAGCAACATGGCTGCTTCGACGCAATTAAAGTACATTGATGTTGGTCCATATTTCACGCCTCTACCCCGCTAAACTTCTGACCACAAAATCTAGATCGGTATCAACTTCACCGATCCCATCTTCAGGGGTGAATACCACGGCACCCAACGTCACGAAAATGATTTTGAAGATGTTATTCAGAGAGCGGTCGACGCTGGTTGCAAGAAGTTTATGGTAACAGGATCTGATCTCGAAGAATCAAAGCACGCTATCGAGATAGCAAAAGCTCATCCAGGCCTCTGCTATGCTACTGTAGGCGTACATCCTTGCTCGGCAAACCATTTTGACAAGCATCCCGGCGGTGCATCAGAGCTTCTCTCTGCGCTCAAAACTCTAGCCATTGAAGCCAAGGAAGCAGGTCACGCAGTTGCTTTTGGAGAGATAGGCCTCGATTACGACCGACTTTTTCTGACGGCAAAGGAGCCACAGCTCAAGTACTTTGAGGCGCAACTGGAGATTGCGGTGGAAGTGCAGCTACCACTCTTCCTACACTCGCGTGCTGCAAGTGAGGATTTTGAGAGGTTATTGACTGCGAAGCTTGATCAGCTACCCAAGAGAGGTCTCGTACACAGCTTTACTGGGACTGCAGAAGAGATGCAGCGCCTCGTGGATCTAGGCTTTGATATTGGCGTTAATGGCTGCAGCATGAAGAGTATGTGCCTCTTTCATCTACTGTTTTGATATTTCTACAAATACTGACTAACGTTTCTTCTCAGCGGATGAGAATATTGCAGTCGTGAAACAGATACCGCTCGAGCGCCTACAGATTGAAACAGACGGGCCATGGTGCGAGATGCGGCCCAGTCACGCATCAGCCAAGTTCCTCACAGATGCTCCGCCTTTACCAAAGGCTGTCAAAAAGGAGAAGTGGGCTAAAGGTATGATGGTAAAGGGGCGAAATGAGCCAGCTACAATTCCACATGTCGCGTATGCCATTGCAAAGATTAAGGAAATCAGTGTGGAGAAGGTTTGTGATGCGTAAGTACTTGTTGTGTCCCTTGTGCCCAGGAGTAGTAACTAATGATAGTGTAGTGCTTGGAAGAACTCAGTCAAGATGTTTGGGTTGGGGGAGGCGGTGTAATACCAAAATGCCGCCATAGATGGGGTCGATTCGGTGTACGCAATGCATATGGAATATCGATTTATACAGAATGGATGTATGCCCCAAGCTCGCATGTACAAAGACTGCAAAATAGACCACGCCGAACCAGCCACCCTTTACTTCCTGTACCACATCCTGGTGATCTTGGTATGCCTCATCTTCTTCTGCAGCTGGAAGACACCGTACATGAGTGCCTCAGCGGTGGGCGGGCAGCCGGGTACGTAGATATCCACAGGTACAACACGGTCGCATCCTCTTGTGACTGAGTAGCTGTAGTGGTAGTATCCTCCTCCGTTTGCGCAACTGCCCATGGAAATGACCCATCGGGGGTCAGGCATCTGGTCATAGACCTGTCGCAGTGCTGGTGCCATCTTGTTTGTGAGGGTTCCGGCTACAATCATGACGTCGGACTGTCGCGGGGAGGCACGGAAAATGATACCGAGACGATCCTGGTCGTATCGTGGAGTAGACAAGTGCATCATCTCGACGGCGCAGCATGCGAGACCGAAAGTCATGGGCCAGAGCGAGCTCTGACGGGCCCAGTTGGCAACTTGGTCAAGTGTTGTCCTGTTGACGCAAGTCAATTCATGCTCTTTACTGTGCTTCTTGGCGCCCATTTCGATATTCAAGAGCAATTCAGAGAGAAACCACATACAATGCATATTGCATAGCACCCTTCTTTCCCTCCTGACTTGGCAAGGGCACCTCAACCCGCGCTGACTTCATTGGTGGCGGTGTTCCAGGGTTGCCGGGAATGGTGGCAGGCGACTTCATAGTCGTTGCATTGTTAGACGAGCTCGAAGATAAAAAGGCTACGCTTCCGGCGCGGAATGGCATCAAGGCCGTCGCGGGTTTGACTGTCCATGGAGTCAGTTTGGCGGGACCGGGAGCTTTTTCGGGCGTGCGGCGACAAACCTCGCAGAGCCATTGAGGCAGCAGACCTTGTCGTCGAAAGCATGTTTGCGACGGACAGCAAGGAAAGGCGTGGGCGAAGGAGTGGAGAGGCGAGATGTGGGGTGGCGGTTGAGGGAGTCGCGAAGTTGATCGATGAGGTAGGTGCATCAAAATGCTTGGCGGAAATCGATTAGTCGTCGGTTTTGTCGCCGTCTGATAGGCCGGCCAACGATCACTCCTTCGCCAACACCCTTTCGGACTACTTCGGCCAGACTACTCCGCATCCACGCCCAGGGTGCTTGAAGACTGCCGTAGTCTTTTGATATCGCATAAAAATGTCAGGTCGGGTAGGTGGTTGATGCGGTTAGGGCTCAGAGTATGTGTTGACTGTGTCTAGGTCCCGTCCATTGCTTGCATTGGCGTTGTCGGCAAGCACGTGAGTACCTCATCATTTACCCACTCCTGACCTGTTCCTATACTGAATATCGGTAAAGAACAACCCACTGCACATCTCCCTCTTTCCAGCAGAAGAGCGTGCGCCACTAGAGTTTCAGTTCCTTCTTTCATCATGTTTGGACATCTTCGAGGCTCGTCTGCCGCATAAGACAGCAGACCAGGATTTTGGCCTTTTGCAAGCAGTCGATGAGAGACTAGCTATGTATGGCTGGCTCACCAACACTGGTATCAAATTTATTATTGTCGTGGATATGGAGGGAAAACCAGCCAATCCCCTCGATAACAAGTCTGCTGCTGCTGTTGGGCTGCGAGATGCAGACATGAAACCTGTAAGCCCAATGTTCTACAGTTCAACAATCTTCTGACCTTATCTAGGCATTCAGAGCATTGCAGACGGCGTACATAAAGCTGCTCAGGAATCCGTAAGTGAAGATGCGGGGCGGCTGATGGGTTGTGACTGCTAACAACAACACCTAGGTTCTACGACCCTGATGAACATTCTCCAATCACTGCCAATTCTGAGCAAAGGATTGGCTCAACTCAGATTACAAGCCGAAAGTTTATTCAAGAAGTCAAACGGATTGCTGATGCATGGTCTCCCGGTGTTATGAGTATTTAAGCAATTTCTACTTGGGGTTACCATGACACCACATTTAATTTACAGGCGTTTAGAATCAAACCACCTTGATCCTATTCCTTTGTTTGTGGACTGATCTTTTCCATGTCCCTTGTCCGATGTTGCGACCAGTTCATGTATCGGCACTTCCCAAAAGCGCTAGCGCCGATTGCAGTATAGTCCAATGTGAGAGCAGATCACCTCGGCCATTTGATGTCGTCTTCAGGACGATGCGACACAAGTTCTACTTCCTCAAACCAATGACTACCAATGTCGTCCACCGGTGTTGCGATCACCAACCCATTGGTGCTATATCGCAGTCTCATCGCTACGCAGAAGATCCGACCTGATCCCGCTCAGCATCGCCTCGGTATGACGTCTACTATTCTGGACCCGCCAAGGACATTGTACATGTACTAACTGTGGCCATCAGCCTTGCACTTACAGAAACTCTATGATCGACTGATCGACTATGAACCGACTGTAGAGTATTCGAAACGACTGCAGCAACTTTCCCGGGCAGTTGGTTCAGATCAAAATGCTGCAGCAGCCCCAACAGATACGCATGCCAATCGCTTTGGCAGAAGGGGCGTATGGACATCGCTACTTGCCGAGAAAGAGAAAAGAGATTCAGTAGCCTTGACTCGTGTTCTAACTAGCCATGATGAGGCCATGCAGTTACAGAGCCCCAAAGGCCTTATGCTGCACGGTGAAGTTGGAACTGGCAAATCAATGCGTAAGGCTTGAGAAAGCATTTTGTAGACATGAAGGCTCACCTCTTCTTCAGTTATCGACTTGTTTCAAGAATGTCTGCCCAATCGCAAGAAGCGGCGTTGGCACTTCAATACTTTCATGCTCGATACCATTTCCCGACTTGAGCAACTTCGAATATCTAGGTCATTAGTAGCCGGCCCAGGAGCACCCAATGACGAGTATTCATTGCTTCTCGTTGCACGTGATCTGATCGAGAAGTCGCCGATTCTCTTCCTAGATGAATTTCAACTTCCAGACCGTGCCGCGAGCAAGATTTTGTCTAACCTCATGACGTCTTTCTTCCAGCTCGGCGGTGTTCTCATCGCAACGAGCAACCGCATGCCAGAGGAGCTTGCTAAGGCTGCAGGAATGGAGTTCTCACGACCAGTGCACCGTCTTAGTCGACTAGGCTGGGGCATGACCAAGAGTTCGTACATAAGGAGAGATGACGGAGCGGGGCAGCTGGGCGAGTTTTCGGCATTCCTGGAAGTACTAAGAGCGAGGTGTGAGGTCTGGGAAATGGAAGGGAAGAAGGATTATCGAAAGCTGGAATTGGAAGACGCAAAGGAAACTCCTGAACGGAGGGACAGCGTACAAGTTTCCGTGTCTGAGACTCTGGATGCTATTGATTCGGCCACGACTTTGACTGCTACTGGCGCAACGAGTACAGCAGAGGATTCTAAATCCACCGAGACTGCATCCGCCCTACCAAAGAACTATCTCATCCAGCCCCAAACTGCAGAAACCATGATTGAATTCGGTGAAGCTTTCAACTCCCTGGTTGAACAGGCAACACGCCACGAATACCCGATTCCCTGGGCTCCTGCCACATTGACTATATACAACCGCGCTCTCCACGTCCCCGCCCAGTACAACGGTGTAGCCTTCTTCACCTTTGCCGAGCTATGCGGTGCCGTGCTCGGTCCCGCCGACTACATTACGCTCGCCTCTACATACCACACCTTCATCATCACCGACGTACCCATCATGGGTCTACTCATGAAAAGTGAAGCTAGACGCCTCATCACCCTACTTGACGCCATGTACGAAGCCCGCTGTCGACTAATGATTACCGCCGCCGCTGCCCCAGATGAGATATTCTTTCCCGCACGCCCACCTTTTTCTTCAGCAACAGACGGAGAAACGCTCGATACCGACGCCGTACACCCCGAAACCTACTCTGAAATCTACCAAGATCTCAACTCCCCTTTTCGCCCAAACATTTCGTCTTACGCTGGCTCTAGTCATAACATGCTATCGGACGACGCACTTGAAGATGACCCTCCAAACCGCATGCGCAGACCCGATTCTTCGTACACGGATGAGCGCCGCTTGGGTCCTGGATCTCCTGACTTTGCCAATATCGGGGGACTAACGGGTGAAGATGAGAAATTCGCGGTTAAACGAGCTGAAAGCAGGATTTACGAAATGTGCTCAGGGAAATGGTGGGATCGTGCTGCGAACGTCGATACGATAGATTGGTGGCGCCCTCTTCCGCTGGAGAATCGGCATTGGGAACACCGCGTCTCGTCGTCTGCTGCCTATCCTGCTGCACCGACGTCGAGTACGTTGCCGCCGAATACCAAGGTCCTGTCTGCAGAAGAGCGCGAGAGAGACAGGCAGAGGGAAATGGAGGATATGTTTAAGCACGGGGCTAGTCCGTTCCGGGTGCATCCTGATGCGCCGCCAAAGTTTAGCTGGACACATGCATGGGGGATGGTGAGATGGGGGAAGAAGGCTGGGGCTTGGGGGAAGGGAGTAGAGGGATTGGGAGAGAAGGTTAAGGAGAAGATGGATGAGGGCGTAGAAGACAAGAACAAGAAGAAAGACGCATAGAGGATTAGATGGGTCTTGCTTGCTAAATGTTTCTAAGATAAAGGTACAACTTTCTTTTTCGATTCGTAAAATCATACTACATGTTCCAGTCATTCGAACCAGGGATCTAGTCACTGGATCTCGCCCTTGTTGACCACAAACGCCTCGAGCGCACTAATGGCACTCCACAGCCTGTTCTCTGCTTCCTTGAACACAACGCTCCTCGGTCCGTAAAAGACCTCGTCGGCAACCTCCTCTGGGTGACGAGGCAGGCAGTGCATGAAGCTCCAGTTGTCCTTTGCGCCGCCGCGTTTGGCTAGGTCCGAGGTGATTTGGAAGCCCTCGAATGCCTTGAGACGCTTTGCGGTTTCTTCTTCCTGGCCCATGGATACCCAAGTATCTGTCACTAGGATGTCTGCATTCTTGATGGCTTCCTCGGGTGTGTTTGTTTCGAGGAGCTTTCCTGCACGAGGAGAAGTTTGCGCTGCGTGAGAGATGACTTCGCGCATAGACTGGGGGATCTCGTAGCCCGGTGGTGTTGCGACGGCCATGTCGATGCCTAGCTTTGTAGCGCCAATGGCTAGATCGAACAGTACGTTGTTTGCGTCGCCTATCCATGCAATCTTGAGGCCCTCGAGGCCGAGCGAAGTTGCAGATGTCGAGGGGTATATCTCGGAAACTGTGAGCATGTCGGCGATAATTTGGAGGGGATGGTAGAGGTCGGAGAGCGCGTTGATGACAGGCACACTCGAATGCTTTGCGAGGTCTGCAACGTCGGAGTGGGGGCCCACACGGGCGACAATGGCGGCAGTCATGCTGGAGAGGACGAGAGAGGTGTCGTAGAGAGATTCGTTGACCTAGTCATATTGACGTTAGCGGACATGGGGGAGTAGCGGGTTTCGTAGGCAGGCCATACACCCAGCTGTATGTCGTCTTTTCCAAGGAACATGGGTGAGCCACCAAATGCTGCAATGGCGCCTTCTGTTGATATCCTGGTGCGTGTGCTCCGCTTGCTGAAGGTCATGGCAACGGTGCGCCCAGCCAGTGCCCCGCGCATGGAGTGGGGGACCTCTCCTGTCTGCTTGATGGTAGTCTTGTGGCGCTGTGCATTCTGGACAAGCGTAGTGAGCTCAGCAGGTGTAAGGTCAGCTATGGAGAGAAGATGTCGCGGCGCAAAGGGCGATGTGGGAGGTGTTGCTGGCGAGGCCGACGAGTAGCAGCGGCGCAAGCTTCGCAGAGCCGCGGTGGAAGGGCGGAAAGCGGGCATGATGTGTCAATTGCAGTGCAGGAAGTCAGAACAGGCGGTCCAGAGATTTTAAAGTGCGCAATTGCAGCGTAAGAGTCACAGAAGGCACATTACACCAGAGGAGCGACATAGTGTTTGAAGACGCTAACATTCTGACGCATGACAGTGGGGATGATCAGGAATGCTGGGGTCAGAAGGGGGCTAGCGGGCGCGGCAGACAGGCACACGTCGGCCCGCCACCCTGCTGCGCTGTGTGTGGATGTGGGCGCGTGTGGCTGAGTAGATGATGACGAGACCATGAACACCATCTCGTCCCGGCCCTTGGACTTGGACGTGGACTTGACATCTCTCTCTCCCCGTCCACTCCTCTGCCCAACATGGCTCTCGCCTGGACTCCCCTACGGCTGAAGATGGAGAACCCCGACGAGGCGTGGGGCTCCAACTCCTCCAACAATAACGATAACAACGACAACACCATTACCACCGATGCCAACACTCGCACCCCCAGCTCGCGACCCGCCTCGCACAGGTCTGCCCGTTCGTCACGATCAGCACGATCAGCACGATCAGTCCGCTCGCAGCAGTCGAGCAGGACCACCGAAGAGACACCCCTGCTGTCCCAGCAAGATGTAGACGATGACCACGATGACCATGACGATAACTGCGACGAGGCCACGCCGGCGACGCGCTCACTGCGCCAGTCGCTATGCGGCTCCGATAGGGGCGGCAACACTAAAGGCTCGATGTGGAAGAAGCGATGGCCGAGCATACTGGCCCTCATCACCCTCTGTCTGCTCGTCATCTTCATCATGCTCGGTTTTCTTGCCAAAGAGAGCATCGAAGAGTACTCGATGCAGGCTGCCACCTTCAAGCCTACCAAGCTCTCTATGGACGGCTTAACCAGCCATGGCGCAAAGATCCGCATCCAAGGAGACTTCACCATGGACGCGTCAAAGGTCAAGAAGCAGAGCGTGCGCAACCTCGGTCGCTTCGGCACATGGGTCGCCCACGAGGCTGAGACAGGCCCCTTTGACGCTGAAGTCTACCTCCCCGAGTATGGCAACATTCTGGTCGGCACTGCCAGTATCCCAGGCGTCAAGGTGGATATCAGGAACGGACACACCACACATGTAGTTTTCGATGCCACTGTGCAGCCAGGATCTCTTGACGGTATTCGCAACATTGCCGAAGACTGGATCGATGGCCGGCTGGGGCAGATACGGCTCAAGGCAAAGGCACTGGTTCCGCTCAAGTCAGGTTTGATTCACATTGGCAAGCAGCTTATTGAGCAATCTGTAGTCTTCCAGGGTGGCGATATACCCGCCCTTCCACATTACAACATCACAAAGCTCAACCTCGGCGAGGCCAAGCATGACCAGAAAGGTCTCGCTGCAGACGCAACCATAGTTGTCGAAAACGACTTCCCTGTTGACATTACGCTCCCATCCGTGGCTGTTGATGTGGGTATCCAGGGTTGCTCGGCTGACACATTTCTCATGGTCGGAACTGCCCAGACTGGCCAGCTCCACGTCAAGCCAAACTCAGATGTCAAGGTCGATGTTAACGGCAATGTCGAGAAAATCTCCAATCTCGTCACTGAAGTATGTCCCAACACCGCCAAATCACCGCTCGACACTTTCCTGGGCGACTACATGAAGGGCGAGGATTCGACCATCTACATCAACTGCTGCAAATTCCCAGACCCAACCGCACCCGATTGGGCTCGTGATCTTCTGAAAGACATCATTGTGCCTATACCATTCGTGGGCAAATCCATGGGCAACCTCATCAAAAACTTTTCTCTAGCAGACATGCATTTCAGTCTGCCCAACCCGTTTGCCGAGCCAGACACACCCGAGGCTGCGCCCAAGATTTCCGGCATCGTCAACGTCGACATTGGCTTACCCAATGAGATGAACTTCCCCATCAATGTGACTCAAGTCAAGGCCGACGCCGACATTTACTACCACAAGAAGATACTTGGAAAGCTGAACCTTGAAAAATGGCAAAAGGCAAACTCGACGCGTGTCGAGGGCCATGGTTCCGAAGGTCCTTCTCTTCTAGTCCGGTCGGTCATCAAAGACGCACCTATTAAAATTGTAGACGACGATCTGTTTAGCGAGGTTGTGCAGGCTCTTCTCTTTGGCGGCAAGTCAGTCTTGATGGATCTGAAGGCAGCTGTCAGTGTTAGTGTGGACACACCCATGGGTAAACTTGCCGTGCGAGGCATCCCAGCGCAGGGAGTCGTACCAGTCAAACGTTCGTAGCCAGTTCGTAATCCACGTTTGACTGTTTATCCTCCAGCAAGCTAACATTTTGTGTTCAGCAATCCGTCATGGCAACGACAGTGAGCCCGGTCATGGTGATGGCAAAGAGAGTGCGCTCAATGTCAAAGTTGGCAACATGGCAATCGTCGACACTTCGCCAACTTCTCTTACTATCACAGCCATGGTCAATTTTACTAACCCTACCAACTACTCGGCTACAATCCCATACTTCAACGTCAACGTCCTGGCTAATGGTTCACACATTGGCAGTGCAACGGTAAAGGACATGGAGGTGGTTCCCGGCAACAACACCAACCATCTCGTATCTCTTCATTGGGATCCCTATGAGTATGGTGGCCACAAAGGGAAAGAGATTGGCGCAGAGCTACTCTCTCAGTACATCTCAGGTAGGACCGGACGAACATACCATGGGACACGTAGCATGCTAATATGAAAACAGGCTTCAACACATCCATAACCGTCCAAGCACACGAACAGTCTGTGCCAGCCGCACCCTACATTGGCCGTCTCCTGTCACGCTTTCCCATCGAACGTCCCATGCCGCACTTGTCTACTCCCAAGAAGCCGTCTGATGGCGATGAGGATGAAGACCCAGATGACGATGGCAAATCGCACTTCATCCGCAGCACCACAATGCACCTGATCAGCAGCACTGCAGTTTTCACTCTGGCCTCACCATTCCGCTCCACGACCTTGTACCTCACCAACATGAACGCAACAGCTTACCACGATGGCCATGTGGCTGGCAAGATTCTATACGACCTACCTTTTGCCGTACCCCCGGGTCTGTCCGAATCTCCGCATCTGCCCGTCGACTGGTCGTTTGGTAGCCTGGGTTATGATGCCATCAAAAAGGCGCTTGGCGGGCAGCTCAAGCTTAGTGCATTTGCCTATGTAGGTGTACGGATTGGCGAGTGGAGAGAAAATGTTTGGTTCAAGGGGGGTAAGATTGGTGCCAATGTTAGACTTTGAGTTTACTTGACTTGAAGGTGCTGGACACGCCTTTCGTTCCTTTCATTTTTGTATAAATGCCCTCTGGATACAAGGAAGAAGATTGTGCGCCTGGATGCGTTTGTGTGTTGTACAACTGGGAAGAGAGAGGAGTTGGACTGTATTGGTAAGGGGAGGGGGTGGGCTGGCAACTTGGCGTTTTACGGATGGGACGGGTTATCTCTATCAAATTGACACACGGATATGTCAGGCATTATGGAATATGAAAATTCACTCGCACAAGACGGGCAACTGAATGACCATGGTAAACGTTCGGCACCTGTGTTTCTTGCACCTTTTAGGAGGGATACAGAAACGGCTGCACATGTTAACATGGGTCTCGCAGCTAACGTAGTTATCGAGTGCTTTTGCGCAATTGGTTCTTGGACATGTTAGTGCCACGTCGGCCATGCATCTCCAACACGACTCGAGCATAGCCCGGGACAAAGCTTAAAGCAGTGTCTAGACAAAGTTTCGTGTCAGATGCTGCAGGAGAGGGTTTGATGTGTCCTTGCGCAGTGTGACGGGTGTTGGTGTACGCTGTGCCTAGATTCACGAGAAGTTTGATTTTCTTGCCGACACTCAGGCACACACTGCCATAGGCTCGTCGAAGCAGACTCGGGGTGTTGCGATATAACGTGATGCGGAGTCTTGGCACAAGTATAAAAGCCTGTGCCGTCAGTCCCGACGGCCATGTGCGCGTATGCCCTCGAGATCCACAGGTCCACAGTCGAGTCTATAGTTCAATCTACGGCCACGGCCTAGACCCAAAGCCAACAACCGTCCAATATTGGTGTGCACGACGGCGATATAGTACTAAGCGCCTGTGCCTTGGGGATACCGGCAGCACTGCTTGTTGCCTAGTACAGTATACGAGAGAAAATCGGACGTTATTGCCTGGAGCTAGCAGTATAGTAGCCGTACGTAGGCATGGCTTGGCTTATGTCGACTGCTGTGCCCCCTCAAGACGAGGGAAGAGAAGGGCCGAAGGAGCTTCTGCCGTCAATCAAATAGCAACATGGCCCCAGAGCGAGGCGAGCACAAGGCTGTTCCCAGGCGCGGAAGATGGCGGACAGCTGTCACAGGTGAGATTGGGCGAAGCCGGCAGGATGAGCATGGAAATTGCTAGAAGCAGATATCGGCCATATTCTGGTGTCGTTGCAATGTGAAGAAACCGGCAATCGTACCCGATCCTGTCGGTCACACCAAAAGTGGGGACCTATGCGGTGGGGACTCGAGGAAGGCTGCTGATTGGATAGGCCAGGAATCCCATAAAGTAAAGCCGAGCCGCCCTCGTTCGACTTTAGCATGCCGCCTGTCATCGACGTTTCAACAATCAGCACCCTTTCAACATCGACAAATGCCTTCCCCCTCACATCGTCAACGGCGAAAGGGGTTTTTGCGCACAAAATATGGGCCACCCCACGTCCCCCAAGCCCTGCTGCAGATCAGATCGTGATGTTACCCGGTTGCGCAATGGTAAAAAAGAAAAGTACCCTTTTGCAGTTCGGCAAAAAGATTGGATGTTGCAGACATGTAAACACTCGCATGATTTCTGCATCCTCTGAGTGTTTTGTAAGCATGCAAAATACCTACCAAAAGCAAAAGCCGGCAGGGACAAAGAAGTCCAAGTTTGTTGTTGTTACAGTCTCACCTCCCTCCATCATCCTTTGCACCGAACATCCAACAATGTGCTCGCCTAGTCGGGAAGATTCGAGACAGGCAGACCAGATAGCCGCGCTGACGTCGTTGTGATGCATTGGTCTTTCGAGTTAAAGGCATGGGAAACGCCGGTGTGTGCGTGGCCCCTGACACTGGTACGATGCAAGTTGCATTGGTTTTGCGATTGTGGCTCTATTTCTCGATCCCAAGGTATTGGCATGTGCCCTCGCAAGACAGGGCCTGACAAGACCGGGTTGTTGCGGGGGAATATTCTAGTATTAAACGAGTTAAGAATGTTCAGCTTTTTGCTTTTTTGTGAATTCCTCTTTTACTGCCTTTGCAAAAACGGGTCGGCTTGCAAATAAGGTATATGAGAAGGTACCTTTTCCTGAACTACTACTTTACTTTTGCTCAATCCCTCCTCGCTGCCTCTCTCTCTCACACTCTCTCTTTTTGGCAATGGTTGTGCACAATCTCCCTGCGTTCACCGCAGGCCCAGATCCGACGTATTCTCCTCCAGAGAGTGAGACATTTCCATCTCCAGACGACCTCGGATCTCCCTGCTACGGAGACTCGTATCCCTCATTATCCGAGTACACCAGCCTAGACAGCAACAGCGGCCCCTGCTTCACTCGGCCCAGCGAACCGGTGGATCCCACCAACTCTCTCAACTGGAATGCCCCATTACCCGATGGCTTCATGAGCCCCCCCTCGGCTATAGTCTGTCCATCCGCCACCCACGGCCTACCCACCAGTCCCCAATTCGCTCCCATGTGGCAAACGGGCGTGCCCACGCCTCTCAGCACCTCGGGCGACTTCCAGCACGGCTACATATCGCCCGAATACACTGCGTCGTCAGCCTTTCCCCCCTCGGTCCCCTCGCCCCTGCCCACCCCGAGCAACCACGGCAGCCCCGCCTCTCTGTCCCCCGTAGTAGCCACCAATCCCACCCCTTCACCCCAGGATCCCATCTCAAAACCCCTCCCCCGCAAGCGCGGCCGCCCTCGCATCCACCGCCCGGCCTCGGAACCCTCAGCCATCGGTAGCAGCACCAGCCCCGCCAAGCACGCCCGAACCCAGTGCATGCCGCATACCGAGGTCGAGCGCAAGTACCGTGAGAAGCTCAACGCGGAGCTCGAGCGGTTGCGTAAGGCCGTGCCGCTTTTGCCCCAGAGCGATGCCTCGTCTGAGTCGGGAGGCGTCAAGCCCAGTAAGAGTATGGTGCTTGCTGTTGCTATTGATTACATTAAAGAGCTGGAGCGTCAGCGCGATTTGGCAGTTGAGGAGGTGGAGCGGTTGGGTGGGAAGGTCAAGTTTGGGCGGGTGGGCGGATGGCGGAGGGGGAGCGAGGATAGTTGAGTTGAGTTGAGTGCCTGCTCTCCTCCCCTTCCTCTCCCCTTTTTCTTTTTGTCCTTGAGGGAGGAAAAAAGTCGTCTTCCTTTACCTGGTTTGGTATCATCGTTTGCATACCCTCCGGCGCTCTCGACATTGAATTACTCCACTCGTTGAGGGGCAATGTGTGGAGAAACATACAGGAGCATATTTGTTTTCTCTGGGGAAAAAACTTGTGCTCCCCTCACAGAACGGGAAATCCTTCTTCAATCTATTCTTCTCTGGGACATAGAGGCGGAGAAGGGATACATTTCTTTTTTTGTATTTTATTTGAGAACACGGATACCCACTTGATTATATATCAAATTTCGAGCACATGGAGAGAGCCTTTCGCTTGGCCTCTCGAATAATAAAAAATATCAATATACATACACATATACAATGGAATTGGTGACATGGGAATGTTTGGGAGTCATGGATGATTGGTTGGGAAATTCTATTATAGAGAGGTTAGTTGAGGCGGGTCGGCCTTGCCACTAATTTAGTTTACAATCACAGACGAATTAACACTGGTCTCTGGCAGCAGAGCATGGGCGTCTGAGTACAATCAACTACTTAGTACATCTAGGTGTTCGTTTCTGGCTCAATGAAAGCACAGGATGTGTAACTAATAGGGCGCAATAATACACTCATGTAGCTTGACTGCGAGACCTCCCCCCTCCCCCCTACCCCAAATGAGTGCCCGTTTGCGCTTAATTTGCTCAATCGCAGTGACTTGAAGAGTTCAAGTGGCCCGTGAGGCTTTGTCGTCATGCAGTCTATCTGCTTAGTCACGTGCTCAAGCACTTTCACAACAACATATTACTCCGCCTCACTTGCGAAGCTCCCACACAAAACAATCAAAAATTGCGTCAAGCTTGTGCATCAAGTCTTTTTGTTATTTGAGTCTTCCTTGCATTACAACAGCCTTGTCCATATTCTGTGCTTTTGCATGGTCCTTCAGTGGGCACATATTTAATCTCACCTGGAGTGAGTGGTTATCGAAGCTTGACGGGCTTTTACCGAAACAAACCACAGAAGCCCCACAAGAATACACTCACAAAGTGAGGCCAGCACCCCTCATCAGTCGTCACTTACTATAGTGTAAAACCTCCCAAACAATCATGGGACTGGTAGGCATTGATCCAAGGACGGCACTACTGGCAATCCAATTGCAGCTTGCCGACATCCAGTCAGTTCTGCAAGACCCGAACGAAGGGGTTGATTGTATTGCCTGGAATATATTGCAGGATGAACTGGAACGCAGCTTGTTACTCTTGCAAGACCAGGCCTTTGCTATGGATCTCCTCAAAGAAGATCAAGACAATCAAGCTATGATTGATGAACTTCTTCGGGAAGAGAGGCAAGCGGAAGAGGACCACGACCTCGCGTGTAGAATTCGTGGTATAGCTAACGAGCACGTCCCATTGTCGAAGAGAGGCGACATGGTGCAACCACCGAAGGCCAATGATGAAGACCAGGACCTAAACCTAACATAAGGTGTGGACCTACGCATGGAGACATTGACGATAATGGACATTTATAAGCACATAAAACACGATATTGAATCAGCTGCCGCGTTTAACCATGATCTATACAGCGAACCTGGCCCTTCCGAGTTCAAGGGAAAAGGCAAGGGGAAGGCAGCAACTGATGGCGAGCATGCAACCCATATTTTATGTTCTGCCTGTATGGAATTGCATCCGCGCTTCGATGCACTCGAGCTTTCCTGCAAGCGATCGACAGAAGACTCCGCTCATGCTTACTGCAGGACGTGCTTGAGTGACTTGTTTCACACTAGCCTGGCAGATACTACCCTGTTTCCACCTCGGTGCTGTGGCAAATTCTTACCGATGCCTCGTTGCAAGCAACTGTGTCCACCATCACTAATGGCAGAATACGAAGACAAACAGATGGAGCTGACGACGCCGAATCCTGTATACTGCAGTAACCGAAGTTGTGCCAAGTTTATCAAGCCTTGTAATATCACCGCTGATATTGCAGTGTGCCAAACTTGCCAAAAGGAAACCTGCGCTATTTGTCGAAACCCAAGACACAATGGGGTCTGCCCAAAAGATCCATCCGTCCAGGCACTGATAGAAGTAGCCACTAAAGAGGAGTGGCAGCGATGTCCTAACTGCAGAACATTGGTCGAGCTAACTGTGGGCTGCTACCATATGCGGTAAGAACGAAGTAGAGTCTGAATTTGATCATCACTGACAATGGGGTAGATGTCGATGCGGCACGGAGTTCTGTTACATTTGCGCAAAGCCATGGAAGACCTGTCCCTGCCCTCACATGCACGCAGAGTTCGCAACAAGTAAGTAACTTGGAAGCCTTGCTTGCTTAACTTGGTGCCAAGCCAATTCAAGTAAGTCA